>NC_142470.1:67035164-67195164 GCF_049115385.1 Moschus berezovskii | reverse complement strand
GGTCAATCTCAGGTCTAGAGAGAAGAGTCTTTGAACCAAGAACCCAGACTCAGCATCATTGGGGAAGCAGAGACCGACTGTGGAGAGGAGATGAGTTTAAGGTTCCTTCTTTCTCTGGCTACAGGCTCCTCCAAGGAGTCCGGAACTTCAGGTGTCCCGCCCACCTGTGTGCTTGGGGCAAAAGGAAGAAAAGGTTACCGCTGTCCCAGCCTCACTGCACAAAATTATGGTAGAGATTCACATCTAGAGAAGACCTAGATATCTCAGAACCTGGGAAATTGGGAGTCAAACATTTCACTCCCAAGTCACAACATTAACTTGGAAGATTTACTTAAACTCTTTATTCCTGATGTTTCTCTCTCTGTTGTATCTTGCAGCTGTGTGTCGTCGGGCACATTCATTTCTTGACCCCTCCCAACCTGAGGGTCATCACTCACTAATAAAATGAGGATTATAATAGCATCCCATACAGCTTTGGTGAATATTAAATGAGATAATTTACATGTTCACAATGCCCAGCTCTTAATAAATGCAACATTATCAGTGTGTTCAATAACATATATCCATGTTATACATATATATATATATTATGATTAAACTGATCTAGGCCTATTTTTTCAGAACTAGAGTGTATATCTCATCAGGGAATTGTGAGCATTTTTAAGCTATTATTTGTAAAATCCTTTTGCACCTCCATTTAGGCACAGCACATTTATATTTCTATTGGAATAGGAGACATAAATACTTATTTATACATATGCATCATCTCTTTTTCCTATCAAAGAGATCATAATAGCTAGAAAGCTGGATACAAATAGAAAAAATAGAATGGTAGGTCCCTGTGATCTTTGCACATGCACTTTATTTGAATTTAAGGGCATATATCTTAAATCCTTCAATTTGAGAATGTGTCTACTGAACTTCACGAATAGAAATCTCTGGGTATTCTAGACACATTTTATATAATTTAAGTTCAGTAATACAACCTATTGATTGTCTGCTTTGATTCTTATTTTTTCTATCTGACCAAATAAAGCAGAAACAGATGGCTTTTCTGACTTAAACTATTTTAAGCTACAAACATGTTGCCCACTTTTGAGTCCACGTAGTTAATCTGAAATCTGTCACACGATAAAATTAAACCTTCTATATTTTAAGGTGGAGAGACAGTGTGGATTAGATGTAGGGTATGACGACCTGGGTTCTTGTCCTGGCTTAACTCCATGCACTGTGGACCTCGTGAAAATCACTTCACCTTGCTGCATCTGAACTCTCTCATCTATGAGGCAAGTTAGGCTACTATGTATCACCTAGGGATTCTGAAAAAGGGAAGAGTCTGGTCAGCAGGTCTGGGGTGGAAAGAGATCCTACATCTTTACCAAGCTCCCAGGGGAGGCTTGGGCTGCTGGTCCATGGTCTTTGAGGGGCAAAAGACTGGAACAATTCTTGGACAAATGATGTATGATCTAGGTTTCTATAAATTATTCATGAGAAAGCATGTCATGATGGCCCCAAACAAGAATCAAACAATCATTAACATGGGTACAATATAGCCACTGAAGTATGTTCCCATCCATTTAATCATCACAGCATTCCTAAGAGGAACCTAAACTCAGAAAAGTTCAATAACTGGCTCAAGATCACAAAATCATATTGTCAATATGTGGCAAAGTCCAGGATCAAACAGTCCTGTCACCACCACCACTCCATGGTCATTTTTGCATTCAACAGGCCCCCAAATGAATGAAGCTAATAAAGACCTAACATTCTAATTCAGTTTCATACACAGCCATTTATTACCTAAGAATTGATAAAATCTGTGTTTACCTGTTGGAGCCAGTGTAAGACTTCCATATATTTTTATATCTTTCTATTATTTTTCTGTAGCATTCTGTCCATCAAGTACAGAAAAGCCTCTCAGGCCAGCATGTACATTTCCAGTTTCAAGTGCTGCAGTACATGAGTTCTAGATCTTAAAGGCCAAAAAGCATCCATTTGACTAAAGAGCTATAAGGCAGCCATAAAAATTATGGATCACAGAAATAAGCAATTAGTGTTATCTTCAATTGCTTTATTGGCAGTATTCACTCGTTAGAATAGAGGCAGCCGTAAAACAGATTGCAACATACTGTATAACAGCATATGGGATTTTACATTATAATGCTATTCTCTGCCAAGAAGTCATATTTTCATTTGAATGCATGGAACAGATTATCACAGGGTTTCCAGCATTAGAAGTAGATGACCCTCACTTTTTTTCTGTAGTTGTTGTTAAAAGGCAATTCCTAAAGTTATGACTAAATCAAAATAAGTGCGATGGTGAATGGGGCTGTGTTACGTGCCGGCATTCTGGGCCATTGGAGACTGTGCATGGCATGGAGTTGTGGCAGATAATAAAGTCAGTCTCTAACATGGTGGAGAGAAGGAGAGTTGAGGGTCTGCCAGTCCTCCAAACCAGCTGGCGTCAATTCTAGAGGAAGCCGCTCACCCGCCCATCTCATCACAGCTGAAACGCCACAAAAGACACCACAAGCAGAGGGGATAGAAATAAAACAATGGGAATAATAATATGAAAGAGAACAGAGACATTATTTAAGATCGGGAGATGTCTTCCTGACATCTACTCTGCCATTTTTACAGAATGTGTGTGGGAGCATATTTACATGTTGCGGACAACGTATATGCAGACCTTTAAATATACACACCCTGGAACAAGTTTCAACAGGGTAAGCCCTCAGGAATCACCCAGAGGCCTAGAGTCTAAGAGTTTTCCCACCCACTCACACATCTTACAAGTTTCAATATGGCATACCTGGAAAGAAGGCGAAATGCCCACTCTCCTGTTTCAACAGTTAAGTTGGAAAAAGAGAAGGGAAAAGTACATCTAACAAATTCTCTTTCCAAGATCAGCCTTTGCTATAGCAAATGAAAGGCTTTGAAAGGCAGGATTGCTGAAAAGGAAGCTTGTGTGGTTTCAAATTAGAAGTCATACTGTTGCACTCACAGTTGATCAAATAAATATTAATCACCAAATGTATTTATGTCACTTCTCACGCGATTGCAATATATTTCAAATGTGTTTTTAAATGGTGGATAAAACACACTGGGAGGGCAAAAAAAAAAGTCTCCTTTTATAGAACCACAGATACTAGGAAGCTAGAGGCATATGTAGTAATTTACCAGAACAAAGAAATATGTTTGAATTAGTTTCTGTGTGTTTTCTGTTATTTATTCAGATCTAGTAAAATCCGAATAATCTGACAGTCTTTGGAGTCTATGTACAATGATATCATGTTAAAAATAGACTATAATCTTATGTAATGTTCCAATAAATTAGTGTATAAAGCAATTTTTCTTATCAAGTCTTGTAAAGTTACAGTTTTGTGAAAAAAAGTTAATTGCAGGTAAAAAACCCTTTTAATTTTGTTAAAAGATTATACCAAGTCACTATAAAAGTGGTACTAAAACAAAACAAAGTGTAATAGAGCTGCCCCTTTCTATATCCCTTGGTTACTTGCAGGTAACATTTTCAGTTCTCAATTTCCACATTTCTGTGTTTAAGAACTCTTCCTTTTGTTCATAAAAGGATTTGATAAGAAGAGTAATTAGACTAAATAGGCAAGCATTTTGCAACCTAATCCTGCATATGGTATTTTCTAGCCCCTATCGCATGTGTATATTGATACACAATTTAAATTCTGCATCAGCTGTCATGGATTTATTTGTAAAGTTGCCTTATAACCATAATATCTACAGCCTCCTTACAAACTGAGCTTGAAAAAGATTTTTTAAATATGTATCAAATGGTTACAGTAATTTCTCATAAATGACTACCTTGTCTCATTTTTCAGAGTGAAGAAAGCTGGTAGTTTTCCAGGAGTCAAACAAGGGGGGCCCATTAAAAAGGTGAAATGGAAATAGGAATCATATAGGAATTTATACTTTGAGGAAATGATGCTGACAAATTGAAGGTATTCCACCAATGTATAATATACAGTGAAACATCTGCCTTTTGGTTAAGCAGTGTTTTCCTCACTAGACCACCAATTTTTTAATTTGGCAACTCTTGTGACCCTGGCCTTGTGATTGAGACAATCTTATTATATATAAATGTTGAGAGGCAAGCTGTTCCTTGGATCTGTAAGGTAGCAAACTCAAGGGACTATATGTTTTTAAAATGTCAGGGAGCATGTAGTATGTACAATTATGTGTGTGTTGCACCAAATACAGTTGCACTGAGTCAGATAACAGTAACACCAAAGGCTAATGGAGAAAATGTTACATATTGATCTTGCCATGCAACGATGTTACTTAATTCAGCATTGTTCAGAAAAAATTACTGAAGAATAGTATTTTGCTATATAATGACTAGTTTTCCTTTTCCTTGCAATAAAGTAAAGCATTTAAGGAAAAAAAAAAAACCACAAGCATCTCGAATAGCCTCTGCTTTGCTGCAAAAATAGACTGTGACGAGAGTAACTCTCCCAATCAATTATGCAGCATGGTTTTAAGTGAGGAAAAAAATTCAACATACGTATCACTTCAAAATATATACAGCATATATCTATATGTACAAACTGGGTAAATCTTGAAGGGCTATGAAGCATATATTTTGCTACACCAAAGCTCTGACTGTTAAATTGATTGCAACAAAACTTTAATTTCTTTTTCTGAAAAACCCTAGCAATATGAATCTTAGTGGAATTATTTAAACGTAGTGCTGTGTGTACACATCTTTATGTGTGTGGGTGTAAACAAGATTTCTACAAATTCTCTTCCGTAGGCTCAGAAGCAACTCCTCTTCTCTAACAAAAATACTGCCCTGAAATTATCTCCTTTAAAAGTGACAAGAGTAAATGAATATATTTCAAATTCTACCATCTACATATGTGCAATCTGAACTCATTCTGCAGAGGTAGTCCTTTAATACTTCTCATTTCTATTATATACATGCAGGGTTCATTAATGGTCTTCCTTAAGAGCACCTTTTTAAAGAATGATCTGCCCCATTAGCCAGAAGAATGTGACTTAGTGTATGCATGTGTATATGTGTGTATGTACATACACACACACACATATACATATATATATATTTTAATTTTGGCCAAATTCAGGAATGAGTCTGGGCTAAAACAATCGATCTGTCACAGAGCAACAGATTGCAGTTAGGAATTGCCAACAAACCACAAGCAATAGTAGGTAATGACTAATTGTAACAGGGATGAAGGAACAGAGGGTGGGACTGTTTCAGAGAAGGTAACTGAAAAAATGACCTTTCCCAAACAAAATCAATTTGCTTTAGTGTTTTTTATTGTTAAATCAAATACAAGCATGATACCTTCCCTCTTCTCAATAGTCCCTAGGGACGTTGATCAGTTCAACAATTCCTGAGAGATCTGTGAATCTTTTATCACAGTTGCCTTTTGTGTTCCTTTATTTCTATTACTATTATATTCTATGAGGCATTTTCAAGATTTCTCAATGAATTATTATTTGAGCACACTCTTTGGAGCTCTAGAACCTAAAATTTATAGGAAACCTTGACTATGGCTCCCTCTTTGTGGTAAATGAATATATAACATGATCTTTAAAAAATGGAAGAGAATTTATGAAGATTTACAAGGTCCAAGAAATAGAACAGCAAGAACAATCATATTCATCTCTTTTATTGATTAGAATGTTATAATTTTTAATTAACCATTTAATCTTACCTCCTCAGATTTTCATGAAATACTTTTTCCTAATTATCAATGTACACAAACACAAATTTGTTATACCAGAAACTTAACCTCTTAAAACTTTATGAAATTACATGGAGCTTGAAGTGCGCACTAAGGTTCAAACGCTTTGGGGACTTCCTTTAATTTTTGCTCCACTGCAGTGAACAAGTCAAGATGTTCTATGAGGCTGAAACAGGATTTTGAGGCTCCCTGTAACTACAGATTACAGTTACTCAGTTACAATCTCCCTGTAACTGAGATTACAAAGCATATTGGGTCAAATGTAACATCATATTTTAAAAGATCACTTATTTGTTTAAATGTAAATATTTAATTTTAACCAATATGGTGTGGTGAGACTGCCTATATACTTATTCCAAATGTAAAAATAACTATTTCCTTAAGTTGATGATTTAGGCTGTTATCCCAGTCTTTAGATGGTACAGCTCATTTTGTTTCACTGCTATTTTAATTCCTAAATCCTTTATCTAAGATCTATTGGACATCAGAATCCGTGTCTATTTAATAAACTACATCAAATATTCTTTATCTCCTCATAATTCAAAGAAGAAATAAATGGAGGACGCTAAAGACCACCCTTCTTTCTTAAATGGGCATTGATTGATTGATGTCCCCAAACTAGTTTCTCAACAAACTTAACTCTTTCTCTGCTGAAAAAGAAAAGAGCAGTTCCACAATGGCAAGTTCAAAAATTAGCCAGTAAAAATAAGGAAAAGAAAAAAATTTCAATTGCAAAAATAATATCAGAACCAAGTTAGATGGGAGGATGAAAAACAATGGTGAACAATGAACTACATATCAATGAAGCAAAGTATACAAAGAAAGGGAAGAAGCTAAGGGCAGTAAGATGACACAAGGGCAGCAGGAACCTTGTGAAAGGGACCAGAAAATATCATACTAAGGGGAAAAATTTTAAACCTTGACAAAGAGAACTAAAGTCATATCAGACATCCATAAGCACTCACAGAAAATCAGGATGATACTCAACTAAGCCCAGCCTAAATCCTAGTTGATAGGGGGTCATGGACTTGGAATTTTCCATCTGTTTCCAAGAAACTCATACACATAATTGGTATGCACCTAAACCATTCTTTTGTTTCCAAGTGTCAGGATATTCTGAACAACAGCAACAAAAAATACATCAACATCTTGATAACTCAAAGTCTGCTAAAGCTTTTTATATTTAGCATAAAGCTGTTTGAACCTCCCAAGGGGTGAGTTGCAGACAGCTTCATGATCCAGATTTCAACACAAGTCTATCAGTCTCCCATTATGACCTACATACTTTACATCCAAACACAGGGCAGGGGCCTAATTATCTGACAGTGATAATCCTCCAGCCGGTATTCACTTTTCAGGTGATGACAGAGATACTGTAATTAGGGACTGCTAACACAAAAGCTCATGGCCAATGTGATAGCCAGTACCCAGTTCACCTGGCGTAGCAGAAACACTGCCAATGATTTTCAAAGACTAATAAAACATCACCTAAGCCACCGATTCAACCAATCTTTCGATCATTTGTTATCTATTAACTCAATAAATATTTATCAAACACCTACCCACCACATTCCAGGTACCAAATAGCACCACAGCCTTGGTGCCTTAACATTATACTATCACACATATATCAGTGAAAGTAACCAATTTCCACAGGGAACTCTGATCAATGCTCTGTAACGGCCTATATAGGAAAAGAATCTAAAAAGAGAGCAGATAGATGTATATGTATAATTGACTCAATTTGCTGTATACCTGAAACTAAAACAACATTGTAAATCAACTATACTCCAATAAAACTTTAAAAAGTAACCCATTTCCCAACAACAACAATTATAAAACGCGAATTACCACCTCTTCTCCCTATGTTCTACGTTTGACCTTTCATGTGCATCATATGCATATTTGATAGCTTTGGGTAATTTCAGGTGGATTTTTCCACTTATCTATACAACTACTTCATTAACAGTCAAGTTATAACATGTGAGCTTACATGAAGCACTGTGCTCTTAAAATAAGAATATTCCTGACTATATTTCTCCGTAATGTGAATGAAAGAACTTTTCAAACCTTCCATCAAAGGAGAGAAATACTAGTTTGAAACCACTGGAATGTATCAGGGATAAGAGTAAGACCTTGAAAAGGGCAGAGGGAGAAACTGAAAACAAGATGGCTGAAAACTGCTTCATGATGGTGTCCAGGGCTGTCATCATTTCTGCTAGAGGAGGCATAAATTAAAATACTTCATATCTGAGTGAATCGGTTACTCCTTTTGTCTTGCCTAAGTTTCAAAGAGAGATTCTCCCACAATTTCATTCTTAATTTTATGCCTAATCCTTTTGGTTCATGATCTTATAGATTTCAACCAACATTCTTTTATTTCTTGTCTCCAGAAAAATCTCATTGTGTCACCAAGAGGTGACACACCCAGGTTATGCACTGCCCAAGGTATGCCCCTCTCTCATTTTTCTCTAGGTTTACTATTATTCTTTGGAGGTGTTCTAACCTCGATATTCTAAGATGATATTATAAAATTATAATAGCATATTATATTCTAAGATGGTATTATAATATTATAAGATGTTATAGAAAAACCCAAATGAACTTTCTGATCAACCCAATATATACATTCAAATTCATATATACAAACATATATCACACTTTTCCAATATATAGTAAAATCATACATATGCCTACAAAAATATGTTTTCCTTATAAAATTAACTTAAAGCAATGCAGAGTTTTGTCCGCATCATCATTTCATGTGTTAAAATAAAGTCAACTAATGTCCTTTTCTCCCCATATATCAACTATGAGCAGCATCTGTGGCAAAGTCTGGCTAATAAACTCCAAAATAACAAATACTTAGCAGAAAAACCTGACTGTGTTAATTATTTGATGTAAAGGAAGAATTAGCATGTTGGGTAAATTTTTTTTTTTTTTCTAAAATGAGCTTGCTTATAAGTGTTAGTAGTTGACTAAATGATTGTCTGAAAACTGACCATTCCTTTGGAAGGCCCATGTAAAACAAAAATAAATAAATAAATAAAGCTTCAGATTTAATCATTCTAGGCCAAAATCTGAACTTCTGTTGAGATTTAGACAGGATCATGGCAGAAATGAGCACTTCCTGGGAACAATTATTCCACCAAGCCCGACTGGTTTCCCTTCACCTCCTCAAAATCATAGCTGATGATTTCAAAGCACAGGGGAAAGTGGGTGATAGTCTCTGGACTGCTACTGAGAGCTATTCCATAGGATTCGTAGGTGCCCCCTTGCTTTACCAGAGGGCGTGATGGCTCCTGATCCAGACTGTGTGCATGCGGTTCCCTCGTGTTTGCACTGCAGCATATCCAACCTCTCCACTCCCAGGAGCTGTCCTCAGCCACTGCGACCTCTGTTCCTGCAGGTGACAGTATGGCTTTCTGCTGATTTATTAAAAAATCTCCCATTTTATGGCTCCTCTGTACTCTCTGGAGTGTGATCATGTGACCAGTATAATGACAATCTGTCTCCCTGCTAACATTTCTCTACTTTGGTTATTTGTTTGATAAAGTGAGGAGCTTCCCTTTTGTTGCCCTTCATCAGAGCTTAATGTCTTTACTTTGGGATCAATATACTTTATGAATAATTTTATTTCCTTCTATTTTTATGGTCTTTTCTCCTCATTATCATACTGAGTTTATTAGCTGGTGCTGTCAGTATCTTTACCCTGTCATATGTTCCTGAGGTACAGTAAATATCACTTGTGTTGTAATTAATATGCACACCCTCTGCAGTAATTAAAGTACAGACCCCTTCAACCAGCTGAGCTTCCTACACTAATTCCACCTTATCTTCATAATGAACTTATTGTAATCTGAAACTACTACTGAATATTGTTCAGTAAGGCTAGAAGAATGAAATCTAACGAGATGCAATAATATTTGTGAACATGTTAATATAAAAAATGAATTTAATTAGTCTAAATCTAATTAAATTTCCCATACAATTAAAAGCCTCCCCTTCCTTCCATTTTTTAAAAACTAGCAAATGCCGAATTACTGCCCTTTCAGTTATTCCTATAAAGAAGCAGACTGGACAAATGCTTTATTTCCCCATAAGATACACACAGTAAAATCTAGAGGAACCAGAAAAAGGACAGTGACATAGTAAGAAGATACCTAAATCCCTTTAGGACTTCCCTGGTAGTTCAGAATCCGCCTGCAATGTGGGAGACCCGGGTTCGATCCCTGCACTGGGAAGATCCCCTGGAGGAGGGCATTGGCAACCCACTCCAATATTCTTGCCTGGAGAATCCCCATGGACAGAGGAGCCTGGCAGGCTACAGTCCATGGGGTCACAGAGTCCGACACAACTGAGAGACTAAGCACAGCACCGCAAATCCCTTTTAGGAACTGCTGTCTGAAATAGAGCACTTGCAAGGTTTTAGACAAATCAAATATCTGACCTTCCTAAAAAAAGAGAAACTCAAGCAAACCTGTTTATCAAATCAATCTGTTAATCAAAAAAAAGGCAGATTTTTAAAATATCTAATACCAAGTGCACACTGCAGATTGCACTAAGGCACAAACCCTGTCCCCAAGGAGCTTATATTTTAATAAAAGAAATGCATGTTTCAGTTCAGCAAGATTTATTGGGCATCTACCGGAAATAGCACAATGAATGTCACAGAATTTCTATGCAGCATGAAAAAAGGAAAGTATAGCAGGCTTGCACTTTGAGAGATGAGAGAATGTTTGGGGCAGGACTCTAACTGATGCTTCACAAATTCAGTTTTTCTGGAGAAGAAAGTCTAAGTTAAGAAAAAATAGACACAAAAGATTAATTCAAGATACATAATTGGCACAGAAGAGGAACACAGTAAGGAAGTGCATGCACATTTAATATTATATTTATCTCACCAGGAAACATTTCAACAAGGAAAGTGAGTGCCTAAAGTGCTGACCCACCATAGGCAGGAAGCTGGTCAGAGCCTGAAAACTGGGTGAAGGGTCAGGCATGATGACCACAACAGTGCCAGGAAATGGGATTCTTTCAAGGTCGAAAGAAGTTACCAATAGGGTAGAGCTCTGCTTTTTAATTATTCACAGTAATGACTTGGATCTGGGAAAGAAAGGAATCATTTCCAAGATTGTAGATTGAACTAAGCACAGCATGGAGGAGTGATAAAACACACACACACACATCATCTTGAAAATTTCGAAGTGCTTTTGTGGTCAAAACACCTATCAATTCGGACAACACATTAACTGTCACAGTTGTTTCCTTAATATCTTTGAAAACTACCCTTTTTATGTGAGATTTACAAGACGCATTGCCTAGCGGATTACTTGGAAGGAAGTAACCAAGTGATGTTATCTTTGCAGTAGTGAATCAAAACTCTACCATCACCTGGCACCTGCTCTGACACTCTCAGAGCAATGATGGATTGACTCCCCAAGAAAATCAACATCTACTCCGCTACTGGACTTGATGTGAGCTCAACTGGGAAAGAAAAGACAAGCATTTAGAGCAGCCCCTGAGCAATAGTTTCTGTAAAAATACCAGTGGTCTTGCTTTTAGACATGAGGTGATGTTTGGCAGCATTGCCTACTCAAGCCCCAGCTACCACCACTGACACAACACATTGATTCTGTCACTGCCCTGACCCAACTACATCCCGAGCCCCTACTTTGAAGCTTCAGCTTTTTCCTTAGTACATTAAGTATATAGGAATCTAGGAACCCAGAATCATCTCATGCCATTCCTTATGATAATAAAATGAAATTTTATGAAAATTTTGAAAATTTCAAAAATTTTACTTATTTTATGAAATTGCATGAAAGTTAGGCCAATCAGAAGGCTAAGTAGAAACCTGATAGTCTAGGAAGTTATCCTAAAAAGCAAACTTCTGAGATCTCTTCTCAACATATAGCTTCAGGGATGAAAACAAATAATATGTTGAGACAGATTGCTAAAGCTATGCATTACAAATTAAAGGAACTAAAAAAAAGTTAGGCATTCTCTAGAAGAGTATTCACTATATTTTAAGGAAGATTTAAATGTATTTCAAAAGGGCAGCAGGGAGAAAATGGAAAGTTACTGATAGCAAAAATAAATTACCAAGAAATCTGTGCTGTTCTGCTGCTAAAAAAAATAAAACTAAAACAGATGCTGACATCTACCTGATAGTGAATATGTTTCTTAATATTGATTCTGACCATCAGAAGGGTACCTACTCAGAAAGAAATCTGATAGGAATGAGTGGAGATTCCAAAAGACAGACTTTAAAAATTCCTGATTGATAAAAATTTGGTTACACTATGCCACCAAAAATCATCCAATCCAGAATGTTAGCCTATTTTTAGTGAAGACAAGGCATGTGTATACCAACAGGTGTAAGTGTGGCTGTGTTTGTTTGTGTATTCACTTGTCTATATAAAAAAGCAAAAATTCCAGCTCAAAAATGAAGTAATGTGAAATTTCCTTTGGTATGCTTTTCCAGTATATTTACTGAAAATATACTTAATTTATATTTGTTCATCTCTGAGCTTTATGTTCAGTTCACTGTAGGACCTGAAACCTAAGAGAAATGGTTTCAAAGGTCAGGAAAAGTTCTAAACATTAGCAACTGAATTGCTCATGAGTGTGTCTGCATCCATTTCAAAAACTGTTCACATGAAGGATGGGCTTGGCTTTAGGAGAAAATATTTTGTGACTCATGGTTTATTTGGTACACTCACCATAGTTTGGGAGCAATGCTAATGTTTATGGATTACTGCACTATATATTCGGAGAAGGCAATGGCATCCCACTCCAGTACTCTTGCCTGGGAAATCCCGTGGATGGAGGAGCCTGGTGGGCTGCAGTCCATGGGGTCGCTAAGAGTCGGACACGACTGAGCGACTTCACTTTCACTTTTTACTCTCATGCATTGGAGAAGGAAATGGCAACCCACTCCAGTGTTCTTGCCTGGAGAATCCGAGGGAAGGGGGAGCCTGGTGGGCTGCCGTCTATGGGGTCGCACAGAGTCGGACACGACTGAAGCGACTTAGCAGCAGCAGCACTATATATTTATTCAATGGTGAGGTAAGTGACAAGGTCTAGTACCCTAAGTAGAAGACAGATATCAACTTGAGGCAGGAACTTTGCACCGGTTGAGGGCAGGGGGCTGTGGGGTATGGGGCTGGGTATGAGTGTGTGTGTGTGTGTGGAGTGGTCAATTTCAAACCTTCATTTGGTGATTAACTCAGTAACAGTTCTTAGCAGGCCATATTCAAAAGGGAAATGTCAGTAAGAAGGTTTCTTCTGTGAGCCCCATGGAGTCTTCTCCAGCCCTTCTTGTCAGTTTGTTTAGGTACTGGACCATTGATCCATTAACATTATCCAGGTGAAACAAAGAATAAAACATGGCAACTAAATGATAAATGATGTGGGAAACAGTATTCTAGGATGCTTTACATAAAAGACATCCTTAAAGGAAACCACTGATGACGAAGAAAAAGTTGAAAAACTAGGGAAACTAATTTATTCTCATTGTGTGTGTGTGTGTGTGTGTGTATACACACACACTGTATATGTATTTGCATTTAAATATCATATATTTTTTAGTAATTTAATATTACTGATTTCTGTATAAAACACAAATAGCAACATTTACACCTCTCTTATTTACAGAAGACTGAAGGGAGTTTGATAATGTATATAAAGCCTTTTAATTATTAATATTATAACTGTCATAATTTTATTCAGTTATCACCTTCCTTTGGTTATAAAAGCCCCAACTGTATTACCAGATGTAAAAGCAAAACCAAAAAATTCCAGTTTCCCTTCCTTTTTTTCTAGCCTACTGAATGAGATTCTAAAATTAAATTTCAATGGTTTGCAAAACTCCTCTCTCAAATTAAGGAAGAAGTGATTGAAGACACTTTTACCTACACCTGCTCAACGGCTAATTTAATGAGAAAATGACTTAGAAACTGCAAGTGGTAGAACAATATTGTTGGTAGGAACTAAGAGATGATTCAGTACAAACGGCGTGAGTAGAATCCATCTTTCATACGCTAATTCCTCCAACTTTCTTGACATTTGGCTTCTGTTTCAAATAAAGAATATGCCCAGCTCCCCCAGAGTAACCCACCCATATTTGGGTATTCCTGCTTAGTCATGTACTGTGAAATGGTATGGTTAAGGACTAGAAAAATTATTCTCCTGCACGTATTTAGCATTAAGACAGTTACTGTCCACTCTTACCTGTTCAGGCCACGTCGCCACTGTCCCAGCCAAGCTGTGGGCCGGCATCGTGAGCGCCAGCCAGCCGGAGAGCTCCCAGCCAGCCTCCTGCAGCACTGAGCTGGCCGACCTCTGGAATTGGAGCCCGGTAGGCAGCCATCGCAGCGAGAGCTGCTGCTCAACAGCCACAAGGACAGCATAATGCGGTTCTGGGACGTGTCCAGTGTGGTGCCCCGACCATCCTGCAAGCTGAGCACTGTTGGCCTCTTCAAGACGGACAGCAGGCATGCCAACAGCCTGGCCCAGGCCTCAGAAGAGGACTGCACACCCCGCCTTCCGCAGGATAGGCCGCTTCTAACCCTGTAGCAAAGATCCCTTTCTCAAAAAGGATGGCTGGCACTGCAGGCAGGGGGCTGGTGCAGGAGCTAAGTGATGCGTCTTCCAGGCAGGTGGGCAGCAAGACCAGCGTGGACTGCCTTTAGGAGCGGGGGCACTGAGCCATTGCCCTGACCTCCGGCTTCCGGCTCACCAGTGGGTTCAGCGCTGGTTACCCAGTGCAGTCCCTGCTATCTCGCAAGCCGCCGAGTGCTGCCTTATGGCTCTGGGGCTTTGGGCACAAGTCATGGTTTTGGTCTCTTTAACTTATCTCCGCAAGAGCCCTGGTCTGATCAAACGCACTCTTCACCCATGGTCGTGAAAGGGCCGCTCTCCTGGGTGAAGTCCACGTGAGGTCCGCGTGTGCTACGCACTAGCCAGACACGTGACGAGAAGCTGGGAGGAGGAGGCGGGGACGCGGCTGGGCTCCCAGGGGCCGCTCACGCACCAGGGTTGGGCCTTGGTGGTGCTGGAGGCGCAGAGCCGCCCTTGGCCCCACCTACGAACAGCACGAGGCCTTACAGGCCCCAGCGCCGGTGCAGGGAGACCGCACTGTGCTCACCGGGTGGGCGGAGCAGTTCATCGGCTGTTCACCTGGTGGCCCACGAGGGTTGTAGTATGCACAGGGTGGCACCAGCTACATTTGCTAGCGTGGCCCGCCAAGACTGTGCTGAGACCTGCCTGGCCTACCTCCCCGATCGGAACAATGTCCCCATCTTCTCGGTGCCTGCGACCCCAGGTGAACTACTCCTGTAGCCGAAAGGAAGACACATCAGCATCACCTCCTGTGTCTTCAAGTGCCACAGCCGGGTTTTGCCTCATTTCCCCATGGGAGCTTGAATGCTTCTCCCTAAGCATCCAGAATGTCCCAGAGCCGCTGGGCTCTCTGGACACTAGCTGGCCCCATGATGCCTTCTGCTGACTCCCAGAGTTGCCAAAGCTGAGACAGGCTAACAGGACCCCAGGCATCGTCTTTGCCCCCACAGAGTCACAATGGAAGCCTTGATTCTGCTCACAGCAAGGGAGCTGACACCCCAGAGCCAGCCGAACTGTGTTCTCACCTATATCCACCAACTTGGTCGCCAGAGATGACACTATGCAGGACACGACAAGAGGCATCACAGTGGAGGACGTGAAGCATTCCGTGGGCTCTGTAGAGCAAACTGAGAAGAACCCCGGGAACCTAGCAGAAGACAGGGCTTGAGCCTACGCCATCCTGATAACTGAGGTAGGCCAGACCTATCCCCACCCCACCTACTGCCCTGGTAACAGCTGGGATCTAGAGCCCCCTGGCTCCTTCCTGGTCCTGCACATGGACCAATACCTGCTGACCTGTGGGCTCCCGTGGGGCCTGCCAACCTTGGCCCCAAGTTGCAGGCCTCCACTCCACTCAGAGCCTCTGGGCAGATTCAAACTGACCCCTCCTACAGGCAATTGGCCACTCTGGAGCCCAGGTGCCAAGGGGAAAGAATAGATAGGGCTGGCAACCCAAGCTACCTCCCACTCCACACAGCGTCCTTTCCCCCCTTCCTTTGCAAAGATAATGTTTTCTAAAGCCTGTTTTGGGCTGGATACTCATTTTAAAGCTACTTTGGTAGGTGGGAGAGAGAGTGGAGGATGGATTTCCCTGTAGATTGTACTTTGCAGTTTTTTTCTGTCATTTTTTTTTTAATTAGCAGTTTTAATATTTAGGGCTTCCCTGGTGGCTCACACAGTAAAGTGTCTGCCTGCAATGCAGGAGACCTGGGTTCAATCCCTGGGTCGGAAAGATTTCCTGAAGAAGCAATGGCAACCCATTCCAGTACTCTTGCCTGGAAAATCCCATGGAGGGAGGAGCCTGGTAGGTTACAATCCATGGGGTTGCAAAGAGTCGGACACGACAGAGCAACTTCACTTTCATTCTTTCTTTTAATATTTAAAATAATGATTTTTAATTTTGATAAGGAAAGCATTTAATGTCTCTTAAAAGGGGGGGAGGAGAGTATCAATAGAATGAGCCAGAACAAATATTTTAATTATACTTCTATTTTTGCATGATTCTTTATACCCAGCATTGTTACCCAGAATGTCGTTGAGCTATGAGAAAGGTATCATATACTTACTTTTTAGCCAAAACATTAAGGACTTTATGCCTGCATTTTGTAAGTGATGAGGTTACCCATATACCTTTGAGAAAATGCTGAGAAACTTTTCTGAGCCTCAGACAGAAAATATAAGTTGTGAAATTCTTTAATGGCTATGCCTTCCAAAACAGAAGAAAGGGAAAGAGTTATTGAGGTAACTAAAACAAAGCAAGAAATACTGCAGAAAAAGAGAAAAATATTTTTCCCCAGGTCTGAATCTAGCAGCTCAGAACACATGAAGGAGATGAATGAACTGAAAAGGTATTTGCGGTTGAAGAGATAGATGCTGAGCTATTATTTCTTGTGATGCTATGAGATATTTATAACAACAACAAAAAAAACCCCTTGAAAATGAAATCAGCACCCAGCTTCTCAGCAGCAAACAACCTTCAGGCTCCACTACCAACATTATACCTTAAACACAAGTGCGTGTTTAAATATTTTAGTAATGGCTTAAATAAAATTTTGTGTTTTATTTATCAGCTGTGTATACATTCACATGCTATTTTCAGAATATTCCGTTAATAAACTTCTTTCCCCATACTAGAATAATCAAAGTAAACTTAGAGCAAAATATTTTCTTTTCAGACTGCTTCCTTATCCTAAAATGCTAATCAAATCATAGTATATAAAAACCTTTAAGTGTGGTAGTTAAGTTTTAAAAAGAAAATATTAAAAGCAGATTTTTAGCAGTCAGATTTTTTATAATCAAAGAGTATCATGGAGTCAACTTTGAAAATGTGCTCTCTTACCTTTCTCATTTAAAATAATAATAATAATATATATATATAAAGGGTTTGACATTTCCCTTTGTGAGCTGTAAGTTCCAGAAATCAGAGGACATTACTGGAACTTCTGTTATTTCACATTTTCCACTGAATGGCTTTCATGGTCACATGGTCAGAAAACAGTTACCACCATACTCTCAGTCTTTAGGGACTTTGCAGTTTATACTATAGGCTTTCAGTGTTTCTACTATCTCGGTATTGTTGCATACACAGTGAAAGAGGTGGATTAAATTGTTCTGGTGCATCAAGTGTTATCACATTGGCCTGAAATAATTCAAGTATCTCACAAAGCTCTTGGAAAGTGATCCTTAGCTTGTGAAATAAAATAAAACCCATCCAGTTGTAACCCTCATGAAACATTTTGGTAAAATCAGATCCAAGATATATTTGTCAAATAAGTCTCAGTCTTTATACCATATCGAAGCAGCTTGTTGACAAATGAAAAGTAAGTTATTGATGTGGTAAATTTGTGTCTTGGTTTGCCTTGGGAGATTGCTCATGCGTGCATTTGTTTGTTTTTCTTTGTTTCAGTTTGTGGTTTTTGTTATATGATACCAAGGAGTTGATTTAGTAGTTTAGTTTTGGTCATGGTAGTGACTTAATTGGACATGTTGTTTTATTTGCAGGTGTTAAGCACACAGTCTTATAGACAAGGCCTAAATGGGAACTCGACACACAAAATGATATGAATTTAGGAAAAAAAAGCATACAAAAATAAGTATGAATTAAGGAGTTCCATAAAACTGATTCCAAATCCATCTCTGAATTTTTTCAGATTTCATGACATAGTCCTTAAAGTAAAACGCAAAAAAGAATGTCATATAAGAACATTACATCATATGTCTTTAAAAAAAAGCATCAAATTGACTATGGTGACTTACTTTTCCAGCAATAACCACAGTATTATTAATACACCCCTCCCCCATGTTTTTAAATGTGACTTTGACACTACTCCCAGCAAAAGATGAGGTCTATGTGCCCTCCTTTTAAAATGACTAACGTGGTGACTCTTTTGACTAACAGGGTATGGAATTTACAAAGCTATTGACTTTTGTTACTAGGTCATTAAAGACCATGAAGCTCCTGCTTTGAAATACTTGTCTTGAAATTGTATACAAAACCCAACTACACAGAGGCCACCATGCCAAGGAAGTCTAAACCTACCCAAGAGCGGAAACCACATGGCAGCTCTGAAGCTAGAAGAGAGAGATGCCGAGGCAGCCCCAGTGACCTGGCCTCCTACTTTTTCTAGTTCTAGTACTAGCTCTAGTCCTCATCTAGCTGCAGCCCCAGGAGACACCCTGAGCCACAACCTCCCAACTGCACAACTTCCAAATTCCAACCCACTGAAACCATGAGAAATAACAGAGTAGTTGTTGTAAGTCACAGTTTGGGGAAAATTAATTTGTCAGTCATTTAGTATCATTTACTTAGCTTCCCTGATTACTTAGCTTCTCCGATAGCTCTGTTGGTAGAGAATCTGCCTGCAATGCAGGAGACCTGGGTTTGATCCCTGGGTTGGGAAGATCCCCTGGAGAAGGGAAAGGCTACCCACTCCAGTATTCTGGCCTGGATAATTCCATGGACTATATAGTCCATGGGGTCACTAAGAATTGGACACGACTGAGCGACTTCACTTTCACTTTTCACTTTAATGCATTGGAGAAGGAAATGGCAACCCATTCCAGTGTTCTTGCCTGGAGAATCCCAGGGACGGAGGAGCCTGGTGAGCTGCCATCTAGGGGGTCACACAGAGTCGAACACGACTAAAGCGAGTTAGCAGCAGCAGCAGCAGTAAATATTTTTGAATGTCCACTCTGTGCTGGGCAGTTATCTTAAGTATGAATAACTGAATCCTGCAAAGATTTCTCACACTACCAAAAAAAAAAAAAAAGAAGTTTAATTATTAATTAACCCCTTCATTCTCTGTGGTCCCATGGCTCTTTAAACTGGTTAAAAAAACACTATTTCTCTTGTCCATATTGCATAAATTGTATACATGTTTGGTTATAAATTTCTGAATTCAAGATCTAGTTCATGGTTCATTTCCCACTGTAGTGTACAATGCACAGAAATTTCCAATGACTGATATGTAGCACCTATCTAGATAAGGACATTCAGTACAAGGAAGTGACACCATTATCCACAAATTAAAAACTCAAAGGTTTTCATACATGACTTCTTTAAAATGGCTGAAGTTTTCAATTCGCGGTAAAGAAGTCCTTTTAAAAATATGTGATCATTGCTCTTAAGCTACTTATTGCAGCAGTCAAAAAGCAGTTTTCAAATATCCTAGTCATTAATAAACAAGCCTTAAGTTATTAAAATAACTATCTCTTAAAGTGTTTGTTTTTTTAATTTGTCAAATACTCTGTTTACACAGCTATAGATCATTTTGTTCTAATTGTAGACCAAATCTGAAAAGGACCCTGGATGTGATAAAAAGTAGTGTCCTGGACACCTAGTTACAATCTTCCTTCCTACCACTAGTCTATGCTGTTGTACTAAATACTGAATGCTCATTCAGTGTCCATAGGCATGTTGAAAGGACTTAAGATTTTTAGCTCAGATGGAAAAAAGTCAAATGCCTGATTGTTTCCTCTAATTTGAAACAAACGATTTAAAAACAATTCTGTTCACAAAATATATATTTTAATTCATAAATTTAAGTTTTTAAAACTTTGTCAATTCAGAAAAGAAAATTCAGAGAAATCTCTTTTTTTAATCTCTTTCTAATTTTGAATAGAAGCAATCCAATCTTCATAAATACACATTCTTAAAATGTTCAGTTTTTGTTCATTTCTTCTGGTGTTTTGCCCTGGTTTGATCTACATTTGAGGATAAGATGAATTTTTAATTCCCATGATTTCTACTTCAACACTGCTTTCTCTACCTAACCCATTTTTTCCTCTTTCCATTAGTATAATTCAGAGCCATAATATCTAAAAATTGAATAACAGTACAGGCAAACATTTATTGAGGGCTTATTTGTTTGAAGTTCTGTGCTGAAGGCTTCATACATGCTATCCTGTTTAAACCTTATATTAACATGGTGAAATAGATTCTAAAATTATTCCTGTTTTACAGATGTGTACACCTTGGAGGACTTGCAGAACTAAGTAATTTGCCCAAGGTCATAGTCAGGAGTTCTAGAACCAGCCTGCAACTGGAGAGCAGTACGCAGAGCCCAGCTTTCTATCTTACTTCTCTAGTTCATGGCTGGAAGAGACTTTAAAATCTAGTCTACTCCCCATTTGATTCTCATTCTCCTTTGACGTTACTGCAAATTGTCACAAGCCTGTGCTGAAACATCTCTAATGACTGTCATAGCAGTCTATTTCTCAACTCCAACCCAGGCTAATAAAACAAGACTAATTGTTATCAAAAACTTTTTGTCATAATCTCCCCTCTGCTCACATAAACAGCTTGTTTCTAAATGAAGCAACTCTGACACTTCAGATATCCTAAACTCCTTCCAAACCAGCTATTCACACTCTTCAATTTGAAACCTGCATCCAGGTTGTCCTCATGGGTATGATATCCTGTGTGCTCCATCTTAGAATATGGTCCCCACTGACTCTATCTCTACATACCCCTATTCTTCTCCTCTTTAAAGAGCCTCTTAAAATTGACCCAGCTTTGCCACCCATTATTTTCTGTGGTATGTTACAGTTACATGAAGGAAAAAATTCAGAACTCAGTAGCTGTGACTTTGCCTATCCTCAACTAATCTGTTTTGAGAATAGTCTCAATTTTGTCTGATGTCTCTCTAAGAAACTTAACAGTGTTTTAATAGAAAATATCAAGACATTTTTGATGGATGCATACATGTATGCTTGCGTATGTGGATAGATGGATGGAAACATTCCAAAGAAATGAGTCCCCTTGTTTCTGCCTATGTAAGTAATACTTCAAAAAATGTTTGAATTCAAGTAACTGGCTCTTAATAAACCCTCTAGGAGCCTTCACACTACCTTACTGTTACTAATTCAACCAAATGTGGTTAAATTGGACTTAACAGGCTTTTTAATTAATTGAACCAAGTTTTAATATTTGACCGGATTAAAAGCATAGTGTTCCAAACTAGTCTTTTGATAAAACTGTGCTTTTTATGGAGTTTGTTGCTTAAACTCATTTGATATGGTGTAAAGCAAACATCTCATGAACCTTAAGACTGTAATCTGTTCAACATTTCAGGGAACATTTTATCACTTATAAATGTAGAATGCACATCTAGTATTATAAACCAAAATACCAAGGTGTGTAAACTGAAGGTCATCAGAGATCATACATGGTGATCAAGAGAAAGAAAAATATGCGCTCTTTTACTATTATCTGTAGCAGTTTGCATTTATAAAAAAAGTCAATAGAAATAGTCAATATGAGTGTATGTATATTCTTCCTTCCTAAAAAGGGGAAACCATGACCCCAAATAGTACTGGATTAAAAAAAAAGGATAAAAAAAACCAACAGACTACTAGTTAACTCATGATGAAAAAATTAAGATTCCAAATTGAAATGTTTTAGAAATAATTAGACTTTGGTGAAGCTCACTGTCAAGTGGAAATTCATTTTTAATCACAAAATACATTTTTTCTGTGCTATTTTAGCTTTGTTTTAATTTGCTATTTAGCAGTACCCTGAAATATTAATAATTTGTTTAATAAATTCCTTCTAACTCTTACTAAATTTTTAATGACAAAATCTATCTTAGAGATCTGTGTGAGAATTGATGCCACTTACTTTCTGAGAGTGTTAATTTATTGACCTCCTAAAGAGTTTCATTTGAACCTCTATCCTTTGTTTGCCATCACCTGCGTTCATATCTTCTTAGAAATTTTGTGAAATGTAAAAATCATTGATTTTATAAGCCATGATAACAAGTGTTCTAGAAATGGGAGGGAAAATGTTTCCATTTACAAAAGAATAAAAGTTGCATTCCAGATTATACAGTTAAATTATTTGTAATTAGCCTGATAAGAAAATAAGCCCATAGAACTTTGGATAAGGGTAGAAGACTTTGGATAAGGGTAGAAGAAAACAGCCCCACGCAGGTTCCATCATTGGTCTGTTTTCTACAAAACACACACCTGGATATCCCTCCAGGTTTGCCTACATGCCAGGGCTGTAGGGGCTCCAGATAAGTTCCTTTCTCCATGCTGATTCTCAGCACATGGGAAGGTCAGCTCTGGAGTCTGACAGAGTCAAGGTACATTTTATCAGAGTTGCTGGGCTGCTGACTCCCCTATTATCTTCTCTCCTGTATCATGACAGCAAAACACGATGCTCAGCTTCAGAAATGGGTAAATTTGAAGATAAAGGAAAGTTATGGCACTTTCATACCCCAATCCATTTATGCCCCCAGCAGAAATTTATACAGGGATTATCTCTATAGATTTTGGAGATGAAGTGTTTAATGAAAAGCCCATGGGCTTTGCTGTCAATCAGATCTGCATTTGATCCCTGGCTCCTCAATTTACTAATTATTCAATTTTTTATAATTTAACTTCTCTGAATCTGTTTCTTTATAATGTTACCAAACTTGTAGGATTGGGGAGAAAGATTAAATGAGGTGAAACGTATGTGATTTTAAATATTACCAAACTCAACACAATAGATGCTAGTGGCTCTGGTGGTTAAATTCTCTGTAGGTCCCAAAGCCAGTCTTTCTCTATGGAAAAGGGAGCAGGGCTGTGAATTAAACTCATTGTGAAGTTCCCCAGGGAATGTCACCCTCTTGCAACTCAGGGGCTAATTCAGTGTTGAAATTGAAACTCGGATTTGGTTTTAATTCTATTTTCCCATGGCCCAGGAGCAGGGAGGGTGCAGGCTAGCACTATTTCTGTGCCCTGAATGCACAGTGCCGGTCAGTGCAAAATGGACAGTGTAGGGGAATGACTGTTGACTGGGTCAGATAGAGCTGGGGCAGGGGGACGGGTTCGTACTTATTTTGTCTGTTTTATAACATTTCCCAACAGAGAAACTTTGGGAAAACTGCTTGGATTTTCTACATCTCCATTTCCTCATCAGCAAAATATGAAAATAATGACATAGGCTAAATTCAGAACAATTAATTCATTTTAATATCTCATGGCAATATTAGCAACATAACTCAGATTAAGATCCATAGGCTCTTATCCTACACTATATATATATATATATATATATATATATATATTTTTTTTTTTTTTTTAAATTTTTGACTGTGCTGGGTCTTTGTTTCTTCACAGGGTTTTCCCTTATTGTGGTGAGCAGGGACTGCTCTTGGTTTGGTGCACAGGTTTCTCCTTGCAGCAGCTTCTGTGGTTGCAGAGCACAGGCTCTAGACCACAAGCTCAATTTTGTAGCTCAAAGCTCAAAGTTGTAGCACACAGGCTTTGTTGCTCTACAGCATGTAGGATCTTCCTGGACCAGGGATTGAACCTGTGTCTCTTGCATTGGCAGTGGATTCTTTAATACTGAGCCACCAGGGAAGCCCTATACAATATACTTTGTGGGCCTCTGTGTTTCAGAATTCTCCAAGCAGAGTTCCCAAGTTTCCCTGAATGTTTGCCCTTAGAAATGTTCTGAGAAAAAGAATAATCATGGAGTTCAATGGTCAAATATAGATGGGAAACAGTAAACGTTATACCCTTTCTTGGAGAGTCACAAATCTGGTATATTAGAAGCCTTGAGAAATACTTCAGTAAAAGAAATCTGTACAATTCAACAGTTGCCTGAGAATGTTTCCCAAAATATTAAATATATAGCTTCCTTTCTTTAGCATATGTTTTGGCATGGGTAGTTAACATAGCATACTTTGGGAAGCATCAGTTACCCTGACCACGTCAAGTTAGGTAGAAAGGGTGTGAATGCTGGAAGGTATCAACATCACAAATGGTGCTGTTGCATTTCATTTTCATACAGAAACCAACTCTGACCAACACACATCATTTAACAGGGGTTCTTTGGCTCCCCAAAATGAATCTCCTTTTAAACTACTAAGCGGGTTTGCATTTTGTTCTTGTCATTTAAAGTTGCTCTGTCATGTTGGAAGAGGTAAACACTGGGAAGAGGGGAAGTGACACATACAGGACTTCAGAAACCTTGTTGAAGGTATTAGAACAATTCATATGCATCCTTAGGCATGGATTTTTCATGCTGATAATCACCTACATTTATTGATATGATATATGATTCTATGAACATTTAACTCCAGGTAAAAGGGACCATAATTTGAAAACCAAATCAGACCAAAATCTGACTACTGAGGAGAAGGTCTGGGGATATTACTATTGTATTTCCTGGGACCCACCAAAGTAATAAGACTTGTCTACTGATCTGTTAGATATAAGACATAGTATGACTCACTGGATGTACAGTGATCTATGGGGTATCTACATGCTCTACTAAAAAAACAGCTGGCACTTAATAGGCCTTTAGTAAGTTGGAGAAGACTCTTGAGAGTCCCTTGGACTGCAAGGAGATCCAACCAGTTCATTCTAAAGGAGATCAATCCTGGGTGTTCATTGGAGGGACAGATGCTAAAGCTGAAACTCCAATACTTTGGCCACCTCATGCGAAGAGTTGACTCACTGGAAAAGACTCTGATGCTGGGAAAGATTGGGGGCGGGAGGAGAAGGGGATGACAGAGAGTGAGATGGCTGGATGGCATCACCGACTCGATGGACATGAGTTTGAGTGAACTCTGGGAGTTGGTGATGGACAGGGAGGCCTGGCGTGCTGTGATTCAAGGGGTCGCAAAGAGTCGGACACGAATGAGTGACTGAACTGAACTGAATTGATCTGAAGTATTTGCTAAATATATAGCAAAGTAAGACAAGGAGTTTAATTGGGCTTCCCTTGTGGCTTAGCTGGTAAAGAATCCACCTGCAATGCAGGAGGCCTGGGTTTGATCCCTGGGTTGGGAAGATCCCCTGGAAAAGGAAAAGGCTACCCACTCCAGTATTCTGGCCTGGAGAATTCCATGGACTGTATAGTCCATGGGGTCTCAGAGTCAGACACAACTGAGTGACTTTCACTTTTCCCAAAGAGGCCTGGATTTACATTACAAAATGAAAAGGAGATTATGCAGTTTTTATAATGTTCACGCACATTGATTTAAGTACACATTAAGTAGTTCAATCAAACTTTCTCAGCTTCTGATTTGCCAGTTGTGTAGGAAAGCATTAAGATTGAGGCTAACAAAAGAGCTAGTAGATGTTCTGCCTTAAAAAAAAAAAAAAAAAAACTGCAGTTTTTGTGCAGGTCTATATGGCAACAAAATATGTAACTTACCTAAAGAAGTCAGACATCTTGGATCACATTTGAGTGAAAGGACATGGCCAACACAGAGCCCAGGTGTCACAAGGAAATATATTTGCATAATATATTTGCATCATATATCCAGGTACTGCCTGGAGTTTGGGTTAGAGTCCATCAGAGGGATGGCAAGGACAGTTCCCATAAGGAAGAAGTTTTTTCAGTAGGAAAGACTAAAGTTTGAGGATAGAGTGAAGTAATGAACCAGCGTGGTAGGAACAGAGATACTGGAGAGAAAAGCAGTCGTAAGTTTAGGGGCAAAGTCCCATCTAGAACTAGAGAAGAACTCAGGAACTGAGGTCACAGATGTTGTAGACCAAAACTTTTTCTATAAAGGTTTCCTTATTGCTTCATTGAATATTAGTAATTTGCCTAAAGAGCAGTGGCTTTTGTTATAGTAGTAGCCAAGTAGCTTCTGGTATACTGAAAAATTCACAGGCAGCCAAGTAGCTTCTGGTATACTGAAAAATTCACAGGAAGTAAATCAGTCACACAAATTGCTTAGAGTGAGGGCTGAAGGAGAATACATTTACCTTTGGGAACATCCCAAGATCATTATAAAGTGACCGAAACACACTGGATTTCCCCAAGGAAACCTGGGGTTCAATTTTGGCTTCACCATTTATTCCCCATGATGAGACTTTAGGTAAATCATTGAGCCCAGTGAATTTTAAACCTTCAACTGGTTAAGAATAGATATTTTGTAGAGATTGTATGAAGGTTAAATCATGTGTCTATAAAAGTGATTAACTCATTGCCCCTCACATAATGTGTACTAAAAGAGTAGTTTTACAGATACTGCGTTATCCAAAGATTATATCACCAAATCATTTTATTTGATAGAACTAGGCCAACTATCTATATCTCTTTTTACCATTTTCAGAGAAAATTTATCTGCCCACTAAATTACAAGGAAATAAAGTTGAACAAGGAGAGCAGTTTGGTGGACTAACTGGAGATCTCCCTGGCTTTAAGTTTTTAAACTTAAAATTGTTCCCTGTTAAACCCCCTGTCCCCTCTGATCATATTGGGCCTCCCTGGTGACTCAGACAGTAAAGAAACTGCTTACAATGCAGGAGACCCAAGTTCGATCCCTGGATTGGGCAGATCTTCTAAAGAAGCAAATGGCTATCCATTCCAGTACTCTTACCTGGAGAATTCCATGAACAGAGGAGCTTGGTGGGTTACAGTCCAGGGGATCACAAGGAGTTGGACATGACTGAGTGGCTAACACTTTTGCTTTCCCTGACCATATTATGTTGCACACAAATATTTCTAAAACTTTAAATGCACTGAAAGTTTATTACGCTGTCCAGTGGTTTTATCTGTTTGGTATATGTTTATTCTATATCAGAATAATAGGATATTTTCACAAATTTTGCCTACTTTTTATTTTAATGAAGCATGGTTGATTTATAAGGTTGTGTTAATTTCTGCTATACAGCAAAATGATTCATATATATATGTATATACACACACACATATATATACATTATTTTCCATATTTTTCCCATTATGGTTTATCACAGGATATTGGATATAGTTCCCAGTGCCATATAATAGAACCTTGTTTATCCATTCTATATATAATAGTTTGCATCTGTCAGTTCCAAACTCCCAATCCATTCCTCTTCCCCCTCACCCTACTTGGCAACCACAAGTCTGATCTCTCAATCTGTGAATCTGTTTCTGTTTCATAGATAAATTCATTTGTGTCATATTTTAGATTCCCCATATAACTGATGCTTATGGTATTTGTTTTTCTCTTTTTTAAAATTTTGTGATACTTCAGCGAGACATATAAAATGTTAAGATACCAAAGTAAAAATTTTTTTTCATGCCAAACCATAAATTATAAAGTACATTTATATGTAATCCTGCCTTTCATCTGAACCACCAGGGAATTCCTTAATATTATACATTTTTCTTAAAATATTGTGTCTATATCAATTTCAGTTTAAAGATGAAAGTACCTTTTAAGAGTGCCCAGTAATATTTCTATGTTGAATGAGTCAAACCACCGGAAGCAATTATTAGCTTCAGTTCAGTTCAGTTCAGTCTCTCAGTCGTGTCTGACTCTTTGCGACCCCATGAATCACACAGCACGCCAGGCCTCCCTGTCCATCACCAACTCCTGGAGTTCACTCAAACTCATGTCCATCGAGTCGGTGATGCTATCCAGCCATCTCATTCTCTGTTGTCCCCGTCTCCTCCCACCCCCAATCCCTCCCAGCATCAGACTTTTCCAGTGAGTCAACTCTTCCCATGAGGTGGCCAAAGTATTGGAGTTTCAGCTTTAGCATCAGTCCTTCCAATGAACACCCAGGATTGATCTCCTTTAGAATGGACTGGTTGGACCTCCTTGCAGTCCAAGGGACTCTCAAGAGTCTTCTCCAAGCACCACAGTTCAAAAGTATCAATTCTTCGGTGATCAGCTTTATTCACAGTCCAACTCTTACATCCATACATGACCACTGGAAAAAACCATAGCCTTGACTAGATGGACCTTTGTTGGCAAAGTAATGTCTCTGCTTTTTAATATGCTATCTAGGTTGGTCATAACTTTCCTTCCAAGGAGTAAGCGTCTTTTAATTTCCTGGCTGCAGTCAGCATCTGCAGTGATTTTGGAGCCCAAAAAAATAAAGTCTGACACTGTTTCTATTGTTTCCCCATCTATTTCCCATGAAGTGATGGTTACCTCTGTAAATACTAACAAAAATAAACATAAGTTTATTTTTCTCATTCTTAAGTCAAACACAAAATTGTTTAATTAAATATATTAGGTCAAACTTAATACATTACAAAGAAAAAATTCCAACTTTAAAAAGAATAAATGTTTTATTGAATATTAGTGTTTTAAAAGTTAGAGAATATTTGCTTCTGAAAATGAGCGTCCTCTGTCCATTAGTTGTGTCAAACACATGTGTAGAATTAAATGCATGTGTACTAGCTAAATACATATGTACAAAACATATGAAGCTCTGAGGTCAGACAGCCCAGATCCCAACATTTACTAGCTGGAGTACTAAACCTCAATTTGGCTTAGATACCTCACCGGAAGAAATAGAAATTAACTTATAAAATTGCAACATAAATCATACAAAGTTCTTTAGCTCAGGACATAGCACATAGTAAGATTTCAGTTAACCTTAGTTCTGTAAGCAGTAGTAATAATTGAACTGTATCACAATTCTTTTTTCTAATCTATATGATTTTTAAATAATTTAAAGTTACTTTGAGACTTAGACCTGGCCTAAAATATCACATTATACTTAATTATCGGTGGCCTCTGCTTTGAGTCTTTTATAAATATATTTTCACACTTGATTTCAATGTGGTACATATCTCCTTAGGTAAAACTACTTCTTCATCCAAATATTTGAAAAGATGTAGAATGCATTAGGTAAAACTTCTCAGTTAAGGTCATTTTATTTAAAGCAGCAACAGCAGATGTATATATGTTTATTAATAAAAGTGTAATTTGTAGCTGTGTCCCTCTGAAATTTAAACCAGAAAATTATAGATTGTATTGAGATACAAAAAGAAACGCTCTTCCCTAAGTCAGATGCTCTATTATTAAAAAATGTCATCCCTTATGAATTTCATAAATAGCAAAACCCAGGAACAGAGTAACCATTTTAAAAAGTCTGGAGGGGATTCCATAACAACATTTAAATGCATTACTACTCAAACAATTTGATTGGATTATAAAATATTTAAAACTGCAGCTGTAGTTGTGGTGTTTACTGTTGATTATTTTGATTTCCAGATCTTCACACAAAAAAGGTACAAGCTTACAGAAGTATTTATGTCTCACTGACAAGTAACTACACTATAAAATGAACTGTATATAATACATATTTAAATTAAAAAGGCAAAATTAGAAATAGCAAAGTAAAATTATATTTCTTTAAAAGTTCTATCTCCAAACAAGAACAATCAGCTCAAAATCAAAAACACTAAATATATGTTCCAGTTGAAAAATATTAAAAACTAAGTAAACTACATTAAAATAAATTCTGGTTATCATCAAGCTTTATAGTTTATTGCCACATGCAATTCTATGTAAATCTAAAAACACTTTGTAGGTATGAAAACATTTATAACCTAAAAACTCTAAAGTAGTAATTTTATTATTTTGTTTCTGAAGATGAAGTCTTGTATCATGTAGTTTTTGCTTTAAGATGACAAGCTTCTATAACATCTACTATATATATTTAAAGAAACCCAGTCAATGGACTAAAAAATAAAGAAAAGAAGTAAGAAAACATATATATGCTTAGTGGGATGGTAAAAATTATATATAAGAAAAAATAAGAATGCAGCTGAAAAGATTTTCACTGTCCCCAACTTCACTTCTTTTCCAAGATGGAAAATGGTACAGTGATGACTAAACATTCTGAGGGACAAAAGTAATTGCTGGTGTCTGAAGCTTCACTGTACAGTTATCTGTAGTAAGCTCTGTCACTGGAATTTAAAGCAGCATTGATGACTCAGATCACCAATAAGATCTCCATTAGATGGGGAAATATTTCTATAGCCAATTTCAATCTTAAGACCACCCCTCAAAGAGTCATAATCCTGTTAAGAACCTGATTTTAAACCCATGTTGCCTGTGCTGCTGCTGCTGCTGCTGCTAAGTTGCTTCAGTCGTGTCCAACTTTGTGCTACCCTATGGGCAACAGCCCACCAGGCTTCTCTGTCCATGGGATTCTCTAGACAAGAATACTGGACTGGGTTGCCATTTCCTTCTCCACCATGTTGCCTATGCTGCTGCTGCTGCTGCTAAGTCACTTCAGTCATGTCTGACTCTGTGCGACCCCATAGATGGCAGCCCACTAGGCTCACCCATCCCTGGGATTCTCCAGGCAAGAACACTGGAGTGGGTTGCCATTTCCTTCTCCAATGTGTGAAAGTGAAAAGTGAAGTCACTCAGTCGTGCCTGACTCTTAGTGACCCCATGGACTGCAGCTTACCAGGCTCCTCCGTCCATGGGATTTTCTAGGCAAGAGTACTGGAGTGGCTTGCCATTGCCTTCTCCGACCATGTTGCCTATAAATCCTGAATATTCACTGCATTGACCCACCCCTCTTAGTCCAGTGCTGATAATAATAAAGCACTGTACCAAAAAATTTTGCATTTATGATATTATTTAATAGATAAAAATATGAAAACAAAAACTTTGTGCTCACCATTCTTAAATAACAAATAAGGTAAAACTGACACTCAGCTAATTGTCTCTTGCCTGAGATAGCACAGCTCATATCTGAAAAAGCTCAGACATGGATACGATAGGGCTTTTTGCCAAAGTGGGAAGTGATTCTCTAGTTTTGAAGCTGAATGTATGCAAGTTCAAATCTTAGCTCCATCACTTGAAGAAATCACTTGAGTTCTCTGAGCCTCTGTTTCTTCATTGTAAAATAAGGGTCCTTGTGGTACCTGCTTCATTGTACCAGCTATTGTAAAGATCAAATGAACTCATATATGTCAAGTATTGTTTTAGGAAGCTAAATAAATGAGGAGAACATGAAGCACAATGTATTTCAAATCTCTCAAGCATATTCAGCTATCTGGAGAATCTTTAGGTCCTAATTAGAGATATATGTATTATTCACTAAAATTAAGTTGGGGTCATTTATGCCCTAATGTTGATTAGTAATCCAGCTACCTAGATACATTAGAGAAATAAAGTACTGATGGATGTAGAAGAGAACTTGTAGAACTATGAGAAATGATGTGTAGAGAAAAGAATAAATCAAAGAGGTGTTAATACAGGTACCACTCCTTTCACTTGATCAGCCTCCACTCTCTTGCCTCCAGTTTTTCCTTTTCTACTTTTATGAGGAATATAAAATGGAAGTAGTTCAAACTATGGTTCAAATAATCCAAAATGAAGACCAATTTTTCATAGGGTAATTTCAAATATTACTGAGTCTTAATATATTAATTTGCAAAACAAAGATAATAACACCTGACTATTTGCCTCACAATGCATGTGGAAACAATGTATTACATATCTGTATACATGTGTGCGTTTTATTACCTAAAAATCTAGGCATTCTAGATGCATACTGTGGACTTTTGGCTGGTGTCCTGCCTTGAACCAATTCATTATTAAAATTTTTGGAATCCATGAACATTAATTTTGGATAATGATAACTAGATATCTCGAAACTATTCCAAATTGGCAAACTGAAAATTTCTTATCCTCACACTATTTTTACATTACCCTTTTGACAAATAGAATTTTGGTATAGCTATATTTTAATGGTTAGAAAAAGGGTTGATTTTGAATGTTTTGGAAGTACGAGGGTACACTTTATATTTTACATTCAGTTCTATAATATAGAGATCTTACACATGACAAAGTTTTCCTATAAGTAGTGAGATGGACTCATGAGTGACATATGAAAAGTAATCTTGTAATTTTATAATCACAGCAGGCAGCTTCCCTTTATATTCATGATCTGGAAGATACAAGTAAACAAATGTAATGTGGTAAGTTTGGTAATTTCAGAGGTAAATGTAGACTTTGAGCTCTATTAACTGAAGTTCAAAATTAGACCACCAGATTTCAACTACCCAGCAGTAATTAATTCCAGCATGTGAAGCTTAATTAAGGAAAAACAAAATATATCGCAAATTGTCGAAAAGGAAAGCCACCAACTGATGACACAGGACTATTTAAATATATTAAAGAAATGGTGCAGTATGTTAAGCATGTATTCCGCCAAAATTTTCCCAGCTTTATTTTGTCTTCCTTTCCATATCCTTGGCTCTCAAAAATTCATTCTCAGTTCTTTGGCAAAAGAGACTGGAAGAAACCAGAAGGAGGAGAGGGGGAGTGGACAGCTCATGCTAATGCCACTCTTGATTTCATATTTTTGTTAAAAAATCCTACTTTGTGCATATAAAATATAGTTCATTTCTTATCCTGAGAGTTACCCTGGCATATGGCTCAATTGGAAACATCAAGGTTTTTAGTTCTTTTTTAAATGGCTTGCCTCTTTTCCAGACTTTTCTTCAGATATATTGTCAATGCCACTTTTAGAGTCTATCGCCCATGAATTGGTAAAATCCTCTTCACTTCCTGTCCAAGAAGGTCCTGACCATGAAAGTAGGTGAAGAGAGAATGGAGCAAGTCTGGGATTCTGTGCATCCATGAAAACAGTTTCTTTTTCAGCTACGACCAATCTCATGTTTTTGGACTTTTTTGTAATGTAAAAGATGTGTTCTCTAGACCCAGAGAGAAAACTCTTCCTACTTTCTCCTTTTCTGTTGAATTAAATAATCCAAAGACATCTCTTGAGCATCTTGAGTCATACTCGTAGGCCTGTGTGCCCAATTGAAGTTCCATGAATCCAATCCAATCCAAATCTCCTTGATAAAATACAGTGCCAAGTAACTTACCTGCAAGAACATTCCTGTACATCTAAGGCCTTTCAAAAGCAATGTTGGGTTGATGCGATAATGATGTGAGCAAAGTCACCAATTCCTTAAAGTGAAATGTGGACAGTATAGAAATGCTATTTGTAATACAACCCATCTTGGATGAAATTGTTTGTTTCAAAACTATGAAAAAACTTATCCAATTTCAGTCATCATGACTACTCTTAGTCAGCAATAACTATAGGCTAGAGTCAATTGAATTCACTGAATTATTGGATAATGTCAGATCCTATCCAAAGAGGTAGGAGAGTTAGCCTAAAATTAGGTATCAAATAAGGAAGATTTGGGTAGGAAACAAAAATTAAGGCAAAGGAAAACTGAAAGGAGGTAAGCAGTTTGTTCTTTAAATTATTTTTTCCTAAGTAGGTATAAAATATAAGAAATATTGTTTTTTTGCAATGCTAAAAAAGGTTTCAAGAGTACTTTATAGAAGCGACTTTCAACTTCTAGCTGGCTGTAATTTCTGAGGCCTGAGGCAATTGTCAGTCACTGTTTCAAATTGGAGAATACAGTAATAGTTTGAAGAGGTAGCCTCCTTCAGCTCAGTATGTATATTCTGCATCTAAATATCACTTGTAAGCAATATCCACAGAACTTCATGTGGCATAAAAATTAAAAGTTATAAAAATTCATTTATAATCAGAAGCATATAAATGCATCCAGGCTTTTTGAAGGACTATGCAAGGTTATATTTTTCCTTAGCAAACTCTTCATCTATTTTCCATTTTTCTTACCTGGCAGGCAGCTAGGGGCTACAGAGTCAAATAATGAAGTTGTCTTTCATTTAGATATAGTTTATTAATGGCAAAACACTAATCCATTAATCAACTTAAAACAAGTCAGCAAATTAAAAAAAAAATTGGTATCTCCTTTAGTAACAGAGATCACATGCCTCTTTAAAAGGATCCATTATCTCCATGGGTTTCTCAGCTGAAGTTAAAAATCTAAAAATGATTTTCATTCATTTCTCATTAATATGCAAAATTATTCAAATTAGATAGTAATTAACCATCTACTCAGTAGAAAACCTTTTCATGTTAATTTATGATAAACTCAGTTGCCGCTTTGATTGAGATTGATTTTTGGTGTTGAGAATCTATCATGAATACAAAAAAGCACCTGAAAAAATATTTTTAAACACCTAACTTATTGCTCAGCTAATTACATGGTAGCTGCATTCACAGACTGTTCCAAAGAGGCTTGTGGAACCAAGACCAGCAGTGAGGAAGCTGTGCATGCACTCTTTCGTGTGTTTGTGGCAAATTTCATCCCAGAGCACTGTGTCTCTGGATGCCTCTGTTTAACTGATTCATATCGTTTGGGGGTTTATCATTGTTTAATGCAGCCAACTGACATAGTCTAGATCAGACTGCCTGGACAAAACAGAATTTCAATCAGTGAAGAACTATGGAAATTTTTACATGTTCTCAAGATCAGTTGATTTCACAGGATACTTTGCTCAGTGCAGTCAGTATGGTTTGTAAACAGAGTTCAGTTTTACTTTCTGCAGATGAGAAATATACCTCAGTAGTAGACGATGAAAGGATGATTACCATGTGCTTGTCAGGCCAGTGGAAGTCATTTTCATTCTCAACAACAAAAGCTGGAGTTGAGTATCAGTGACCATAGGGTATACAACTGAATCTAAACACTGAAGACTGCTATTCAAAAGGTTGCTCCCTGGGAGTAACAAAACCACAGGGACACAGTTAGTGACCTTCTGTTAACACTTCTAAAAAGTACACAAAGGAAAATACCTAGTACTTTCAGTACCTATTTGGTTGCAGAGATCAACTGTGGGTGAGAATTCCTGTGGCAGTAGATAAAAAGGAAAATCTAACTCCGGCTGAGTATAGATGGCTCCCTCAATGATCCATTGAAAAGCATGTTATTGTGGGATCACAATAGTACACACTACATTTGGCAAGCATTTACCTTAGGTTTATATTTGTATGCAAGAAGATTTCAGATATATCATTTGCTCCTCTGCCAGGTATGCTGGACACATAATCTTCTTCCAGATAAAGAACTTGAGGCCTTAGCAGTGTAACTGTCAACAAGTTAATAATTTAGTTAAATGAAGAGGGACTAGGATTGGTGTTTCTTCCTTTTTTATTATTATTATTTTTTGCTGTCCACTGTTTTTCAAAATGCCTCCCAAAGATAACCTATGTCAGCATCACCAAGGGTGCTCCTTAAAGATGCCAATTGCCAGACCCCTTCTCAATTGGGCTGTGTCAGCTTCTGGAGAAGGTTTCTTATTTCTACTTCTAAATTAGCTGCCCAGGTAATCCACACACATACACACACACACACAGCTTTAAATGCACTGCTTGTAACTGTACTTCACTAAACAGCCCATCTCCTACCCCTGCCAAGTGTACATTATACCTTCAGGGAATGGGGCAAATGGGGAGTGTGATACCCTTACATGGATCCTCCTGGGGATTTTCTGACATAGTGAAATATAGGGTAATTAGAAAAATATCCTGAAAACATTGTCCTGAATCTTTCTAGCAATGTCTGAGAAGCATAATTATAGAATAATGAGCATAAGCCTAAACAAAAAGGAGAAAAATCTGCATTCTAAAAGCAACACCTTGAGAATTTTTGAAAGATACCTCCACAGAACAGAGTGGTGAAATGAAATTTGAAGCAGACTGCTAGTTCCCATAGGGTACAGTAAGTTCCCACTCTAGATAATATGCTTGCAAATTCATTCTGATAGAATTCTTAAAAAAAGAGAATTAGCCATAAGCTAAGAGTCGCCATGATTTATGTTTTGTAATAGCCCCTCCTTTCCATTTCCTGGTCAGCATTCTGGATGATTGTTCCATTTAGCACACATTCTCTAGTTTGTTTCTCTTGCTTCAAGTCGATTTTACATTTTCCTGTACTGAACTGCGTTTGCCATCTGCTGATCCAATTACTTATACAATCCAAATCCTTTTGAGTCTGATTGTTTTGTTCCTCATTATTTGCTCAGCCTCCAGTTTTAGTATCCTCTGTAAACTCTAAAATCTTGTTTTCAATACCTCATCTGAATTACTTATATACAATACAACCCAATTAGCTCAAAGTTTAGGTTTTCCCAAGGCTACTTGTATCTGAAGGGGTTTAAATGAGTTGAGTGGATTTGGATCCTAAGAAAGGCCTGTTAATTCACTCATCTAAGGACAGCTGATCCATCACGAAATTGAGCCATCCTCTTTAAATGGGAAGGAATTGAAAAGAGATTCTAAAATCATTGTATATGCAATAGCAATATTATCATCATTTTCATTATCTTTATTTTTGTTACCAATTACTAATATCTCATCAAATATTTGTTAAGTTCCCATTGTAAGACCATCACTGCAAGGATAAATCTATGCAAAGACTAGAAATGAGGCTACAGGGCCAAAATATAACTTCTAACCCCAGTTTATTCCTCATTTACATCTGTTTCAATAAAGCATATTTTCTCAACCAGATCGGTCCCTTATTTGGTATCTCAGCATCAATTCAGTTCAGTTCAGTCGTGTCCGACTCTTTGCAGCCCCATGAATCACAGCACGCCAGGCCTCCCTGTCCATCACCAACTCCCGGAGTTCACTCAAACTCATGTCCATCGAGTCGGTGATGCCATCCAGCCATCTCATTCTCTGTTGTCCCCTTCCCCTCCCGCCCCCAATCCTTTAAACTCTGATTTTTTTTAGACTGATTTTTCTAGCGCATTATCTAGCAAATAATGGTAAATTTAGAAACAGTAAAGGCCCAAAAGCATAATTTCATGTTTAGTTTTACTTACAAAACCCTTACTAAATCACACAATTTTAACCAATAGAGTGAGGTCCATGTTTCGGTGCAACATGAAATAATTCAGCTTTTACTCACTACTCTGAAATGTCCATTTTCCTCCAGTGAACATTCATCATCTTTTAAGATCTAGCTCAAAGGTTACTTCCTATGTGGACCCTCCACTGGCCCCCTCCCCAAGGAGAAAATACGCACTCCTTTATTTCTATATTCACTGTACTTATTAATTTCCGTTGAAGCACTTGATATACTTTATATTTTTCCTTTCTTAGATCCACAGAAGGATCACTGGATATTGATTGGCTGAATGAGTATTAGGCAAATTAATTAAAAGTTTATAAAAATTGAGTTGTTATTAATAGGTATCCAGCTCTTCCTTCAGCTCTGAAGAGTTAAAGAAAGAAAGTGAAGTCATTCAGTCATGTCCAACTCTTTGCTACCCCATGGACTATAGCCTGCCAGGAGGACCGTCCATGAGATTTTCCAGGCAAGAATACTGGAGTAGGTTACCATTTCCTTCTCCAGGAGATCTTCACAACCCAGGGTTTGAACCCAGGTCTCCCGCATTGTAGGTAGATGCTTTACTGTCTGAGCCACCAGGGAAGTCTCTGAGGAGTTAGGTCTTGACTAAATTCTCCGGGACCAACCGGATTACTGCTACCTGCTACTCTACTCTCTAGATTCCGTCCCTCCCTTGATCATAATTCTAGCAGAAGTAACTGCCCCACCCTAGTAGGATTCCTGATTTCTAGTTCTGTCCAGGCAGGGCGTCCTGTGTGATAACAGCCCTCCATGCTCTTTGGCACAAGCTGCTTGCACTTCAACACGGCGTGGGTAAAAGTGGTTTCTATTTTTTAACTTTTTGTGTTGGAGTATAACAGATTAACAATGTTATGGTAGTTTTAAGTAGACAGCAAAAGGGCTCAACCCTACATATACATGTATCAATACTCCCCCAAACTTCCCTCCCATCCAGGCTGCCACATAACATTGAGTAGCCTGTGCTATTCAATAGGAAGCACAAAAGTGTACTGTAGCGGTGATGTTGTTATTGTTCAGTCTCTAAGTCGTGTCTCTTTGCAACCCCATGAACTGCAGCAAGCCAGGCTTCCCTGTCCTTTACTGTCTCCCAGAGTTTGCTCAGATTCACATCCATTGAGTTAGTGATGCTGTGTAACCATCTCATCTCCTACCGCCCCCTTCTCCTTTTGCCTTCAATTTTTCCCAGCATTGGGGTCTTTTCCAATGAGTCAGCTCTTTGCATCAGGTGGCCAAAGTATTAGAACTTCAGCTTCAGCATCAGTCCTTCCAATGGATGTTCAGGGTTGATTTCCTTTAGGATTGACTGGTTTGATCTCCTTGCAGTCCAAGGGACTCTCAAGAGTCTTCTCCATTATCACAATTCAAAAGCATCCATTCTTCAGCTCTTAGCCTTCTTTATGGTCCAACTCTCACATCCATACATGACTATTGGAAAAACCATAGCTTTGACTATATGGACCTTTGTCAGCAAAATGATATCTCTAGTTTTTAATGTACTGTCTTGGTTTGTCATAGCTTTTCATCCAAGGAGCAAGCATCTTTTAATTTCATGGATGCAGTCACCATCTACAGTGACTTTGCAGCCCAAGAAAATAAAAATCTAATACTATTTCCACTTTTTCCCCTTCTGTTTGCCCTGAAGTAATGGGACCAGATGCCATGATTTTTGTTTTTTGAATGTGGAGCCAGATTTTTCACTGTTCTCTTTCACCCTCATCAAGAAGTTCTTTAGTTCCTCTTCACTTTCTGCCATTAGAATTATAGCATAGAGTTGCCTCTCCAACGATAATAGGAAATACAGAACTGTACTGTAGTGGTGTAGACCACTACAGAAGTGATAGAATTGAAAACACTCTACTGAATCTTTCAATTAGAAAAACAGGAAGTCTCAAATACTTCATAGCTCGCAGGATCTACTTTTGAATGCTGTTGGTATTTAGAAAGCTAGGAGATAAACAGACGCAGATGGCTTTGACTCCCATTCAAAGATCTGCACAGCAGGTATGGAGATCCAGGTTCCCTCTTAAGGAGTAATATCAGACAGATATAAGACATAAGATATCTGCGGGCTTTGCTCATAGCTCAGTTGTTAAAGAATCTGCCTGCAATGCAGGAGACCCTGGTTCGATGCCTGGGTCAAGAAGATCTGCTGGGGAAGGGATAGGCTACCCAGTCCAGTATTCTTGAGCTTCCCTTGTGGCTCAGCTGGTAAAGAGTCTGCCTGCAATGTGGAAGACCTGGGTTCTATCCCTGGGTTGAGAAGATGCCCTAGAGAAGGGAAAAGGCTCCCACTCCAGTATTCTGGCCTGGAGAATTCCATGGATTGTATAACCCATGGGGTCGCAAAGAGTCGGACATACTGAGCGATCTTCACTTTCACTTTTCATAAGCTACCTGTTCTTTCTTTACACTTCCCAGCCCTGAGGGATGACTGACTCTGGGTAGCTTCTGTACCTCCTAACAATCCCATGTGGCTTTCAGCAGATGATGCTATCTTCTATTAGTATTTCTTTATTTGACATACAGTTGCCAACTCCAACTCAATCAAACTTTGAACACTTGAATGTTATTCTTCTCTTCCTAAGGACCTAGCACACACTGACTTCTCTATAATAGATGTTCAACAAAGGGTTATTGATAAAGTACATTTATTTTATTTCAGCAAGTGTTTACTGAGATGCTGAGCTGCATACTTTGAGAAGAAGCCTAAGCAAGGTAGGGTTTTCAGACTCTTTTAAGAAATTTATCTCAGTTGAGAAAACTAAGTCCAGGGGAGGAATTGTACAGGGTGATAGACATAAAAGGAGGGAGTCCAGGGTAGTTTTTAAGATTGAAACTGCTCTTTCCAGATAACAGGGTACTATGTAATACATCGTCAGGTTGATGCTGACTGCAGTAACAGCTCGTTCTTATTTTCTCTGAATATTTTTGATAATTATAAACTATCGTGGATTGCACTTTCTTTAGATTATGTCCATCTAGTAGCTGGAAAAGAATTTCTCTGATTGTCCTTAGCTCTAATTTAAAAGAAATTATTACATGCCTAGGAAAATATATCCAGTCAATGGAGGCAACATGAGAGATGCATGCGTATAAACCTGATCTCTATGTTGTTTTCTGTTTTTTACAACTGGTCTTTCTTCCTCCTTGCAAATTTCCTTTCTCTCCTTCTGGAGACTTCTCCCTGGTTAGGCTAAGTTTCCTCGCTAATAACAATTTCTTATTCAAAGATGTAGTAAGTGGGACATGATATTTCACAACCTTCAAAGCATGAGCAACACAGGAGTTTCAGTCTGAGAACAGGCAAGAGGGAGGCCTGACACTGAGTAAAATCTGGAAGGGATGTCAAGGGTGGAGAAAGGGGGACTTTCCTGGTGGTTCAGTGGCTGAGACTTCATGCTCCCAATGCAGGTGGCCTGTGTTTAATCCCTGGTCTGGGAACTAGATCTCACATGAAACAGCTAAGAGTTCACGTGCTACAACGGAAAGATCCCACATGCCGCTACTAAAACGTGTCATAGCCAAATAAATATTTGAAACAAATGAACAACTGGAGAGAATCATTTGCAAAAAACTAACAAACAAAAAAGTAAAGAAAGGAAGAACAGAGCAGAAAACAACCTAGTCCTCACAAAAAGTATATATGTTTGAAGCTAGTTCTTTTAGTTTTATTGGCTTATAATACTTTCAAAAACAACTTTGCACCACTTTCTCTAAGTTTCTATTGTGCCTTTTAATCTTAAGTGTTCATTTTCTATGAATGATTTCTAGATTTCAGTACTTTCATTGTATTTTCCAAAATAAGGTATAATTTTTATAGGCAAACATGTATTGATCCCCCTCGGAATCAATTCTTGTTTTGTAAAGGGTCTTGCTTCTGTTTTTCCCTCAGTGCTATTATTATTCCCCTGTCATCTCCTATTGCTTTTTCATATAATAAAACAGATTCATTATGTTCTATACCAGATATATATTTTGTATAAAATATATATATAGGATGTTCATATGTTCCAAATAAAAAACTAGGGCACACAGCTCCAAAAAGAGCATTCTCTTTGGTTTGCAAATTTTTTCTATGAAGTATCACACAGTGCTGTAAAAATTAAATAATACTTATTTGTACATATAACGAATTGCCTTCATTGAGAAAGAATAAAATTTTCTGAAAGAAAATACATATTTCAGCAAAAATATAAGCATATCAGTTATAATAATGTTACATTTTATTTTGTCTTTTCTCAACTATCAAAGTTGATGGCATCTTTTTCTGTTCACACTTGCCTAAATTGAGTAACTCTAAAATATTTAATTGTTCTTGAATGTCCATGAACATCTCTTGGTAATTGTCAGAATAATTAATTTGGAATATCAAGAAATAGTTTACTCTTTTACTGGCCATGGGCCATTGATAACTTATTTTAACTTGCACAGAGGTTAATCAGTAAAAATGATTAAAAATGATGCCCCCTGAATCCTTTGTACTTGACAGTGACATGTTGAGGTATACTTTTTTTTATATTTGAAGCAGTAATTGTTCTCAAAATAGAAATTGCACAGTATATTTGGATATCTTATGTTTTCAAAAACACATCCCATTTAGATCATTGTTCACACTGAAAAATATTCCTATACAAAGCTGAAAAAGTATTGGCCAAAATTTTCGACTGAGTACTTTTCTTCTCTTCCTTCCTATATTATTTTACATACATTCATTCATGAATTAGTCCCTTTGGAAGAACATTATTAAGTGTCTCGGTTAGTTATTAGAACTAAAGAAAAGACCAAATTTCTGCCCTCACAAGGTTTCACGGGAGACAACAAAATAGAATTAAGCTAATTAAACTATTTCACTCAGAAATTAAATTTGTGTCCTAGACCTCATCTGTAGCCTGCTCTTAAAAAAAAAAAAAAAACTCGCTAAAAATTACCAGCAACAAAGTCTTCAGTAATATTTTATACAATTTATTGTGCAAATCTTAGAAACACAACCATGCCATCTCATCTAAATGCCTCCCAAGAACAAGTACTGTTTCTGATCCCCTACAATAATAACTCTTAAAAGTAGAAATTCAGGTCTAATACAAAACTTCTTTTGCTAGTTGACTAGAGAAAGTTCAGCCTCACTCTGCTGTAAGAAATCTAGTTCCTGAAATGTGACAAAGCTATGGATAACTGTCAGTCACAAGAAATGTGACTAAACTAACTCACGTTTGACAGAACTAAATGTCCTCTAACCTAAGTATCAGGTAATTATATTAAATGGAACTGTCAGTAATCTCAAATAGGGTCTGTTCCCAAATTTTAATGTTGAAAAACAATTTAAGAGTGACATAAAAATTTTGTACCAACTTTGACAATGATTTTTATACATCACATGATATTGGAAGCAGAATGGCTGAATTGGACAAACACATTTTTTAATTTGACCTACTGTAAGTGCTAAATAGAAATAATAAAAAACACTTTTACTTTAGAAATATATGTCTATCATATTAAGAAAGGAAACAGGATACTGAAGCTGGTCTTTTTAAATATAGGTATTTCTCAAACCACCTTTTTGACACATTCGTCTATATTGATTAGATGCTGTTAGACTGACTTTGCCTGACCTGTCTAAATCCATCAATTGAAAAACTGTTGATGCCTGATTCCCAGGATATTTTAGCAACTTGCCTAAATATGAATATTATCATGTTTTTTACTAAAGAGATCAATAATTATGTACATATTAAATTTGCACATAGTTAATAACAACAACATTGATAATAACAGCATTGTTGTCATTAATGGTGCCCTTTAGCTGGCCACACATTACACTCTTCTGCTTAGGCTGCCATACATGATAAACATTTCATTAGAAACACTTCAAATGTATGCAAGGGATACCATATCCCCAAGAGTATATGCAAATTATAAGGAACCTATTTGTTGTTAGGGTAAGTACATGTCCCCTGTAGTTTTCACTGTATTTCCATTCTGGGTGCCACAAATGCTACCATTAAATATGTTTTGCCCACTTAAAAACTGCTTTGTGGGGATGTCATGTCTTAATTATTCCCAAGATAAGGCATAATGCACTGCTGTGATGGGCCTTTGGTTAAACTAATAGGCATACAAGTTGCTGCTTGGTTTCAGCAGATTTTAAAGCACTAAAGAAACACACTGTACTAAAAAGAAAAAAGTCGAAAACTTGTATCAGGGAAGAAAAATAAGATTCCAGGAGAGCTTTCTTGCCTTTTAGTTTTTACGAATAGAAAGAGGCAAAAAATGCATTTTACTGAGTGATTGTCAAACTTCTATTGTCTTCTATACCTCATATATTTCATGTCCAAGAATAGATATCAGTGCCAAATTTTGCAAAGTAACTAATTTGTGCATAAAAATTATGCAGAGGAAGACAAAGTCAGCTAGTTGCCCTTACAAATCAGGCAGTTGTGCATGTAAAACAGGTAATGGCATATTTTGCACCAGCAATTACCTTTCTTGCACCTGTGAGTGCCTGTTTTGCATATGTAAGTAGGTCCCTGTTTATTGCATTTAAAGCTGCCACCTCAGCTTCTTTAGGTAAACTTTATGCTTTTACTAAATGTCACTCTGAAACAAAAAGATGAGAATATGTCTATGTTAGGTTTATGTGTATGTGTGTATGTGTGCACGTGTGTGCCTGTGTGTCTGCTTTTTAAATAACTGTAAAATTGATGCTAACTTCATTTGATTTTAACTACTGTACCTTGCAGGGCTGGGTTCAGTGACATAAAATATTTCATTTTGGTTTTACGACATAAATGTCTAAATGTCCTGCTGCTGAGATGTATCAATCAAATCAAAGGTGCAAATTAAATATTATCCAGGTGCCAGGATGAGAGGGGAAATGACACTTCAGTTCACAGTCAACTGATACAGAATGTCTTCACAGTCAATAACAGGCTCCTGCATGGACCTTTCCTAGAGTCATTACTTCAGGGGTCATAAAGTGGGATGCGGCACTTCTGAGAATTCTGTAGTCCCCTCCCCACCTCCCCACTTATCTTTGTGCATATATGTATAATTAAAACTGTTACGTGCATGGAAAAAGGAAAATATCAAATCACCTTTCATTGAATCATTCATTTATATAGCCTTTATAAACAATTAAAATCCCACAGTGTTTCAAGGAAAGTTTACAACTTTTGATAAACTAAAGCAAACCTGGAAACCATTTTTATAATCCAACTGCGTATAATAGCAAGTCATTCTGAAGCTATCAAACTGAATGCTTGAACACTTCTTACTGGCCTATTTTTTATCATTAAATATCCAAGAGGGTATGCAAAATATGATCAGTCCAGCAAACCACACCACAAGGCACAAATCTAGGAAGCAAAATTTCAAGCAGGAATATATCCAATAGAATTTCATTACTTGCTAACTTTATGGCAAATAGCACACTATATTTGTCAATCTTCTTACTAGCCAACTGCATGAGGAAAGTTTATGGTCATGAGTATGGATTTTAGATCTAAGAGTAAGAAGATGTGAATCAAAATGAGGAAAGAGAAAGTTTTGCTTCTCTTCTGTGGCTCTGAAAGGGCCCCAGATTGTGACATGTATGCATGCTCAGTCGCTTCAGTCATGTCCACGTCTTTGTGACTGTATGGACTATAGCCAGCCAGGCTCCTCTGTCCATGGGATTCTCCAGGCAAGAATACTGGAGTGGGTAGCCATTCCCTTCTCTAGGGGATCTTCCCAACCCAGGGATTGAACTCGTGGTTCTTATGTCTCCTGCAATGGCAGGCGGGTTCTTTATCACTAGCACCACTTGGGAAGCCCAAAGTTGTGACATGATTACCTAATGATCACAGAATGTCGGGCCTTTACATAAGTACACACTTTGCCATTCATGTTTATATTGTCATTTTTTAAGAATGGTGAGGAAAGCATATCGTACTGTGATTTAGAAGCTGACTATTTAAAGGCCAGGAGCATAAGATTGAGACCACCAGACAATAGAGGGGAAGGAAGAAATGGAGCAAACTCTTCTCTCTCTTCAGATTGTCTTTTGGCCAAGAGGAAAGGATTAGGCATAGTTTGCCATAGAGATTAAAGAAAAAATAACTTTCTACATGTACGGGGTCATTCCTCCAAGCCAGGAGTTAGCAAGCTCTTCTTTGAAAGGTCAGATAGTGAACATTTGTGGACTTGATGAGCTGTATGATAGTGTTGCAACAACTCAAACTCAGCCCTTGTAGCAAAAAGCAGCCCTAGATAATACAGAAATGAAATGGGGTGGCTATGGTCAATAAAATTTTATTTAGCAAAACAGGCAGTGAGCCAGATTTGACTTGCAGGCTGTAGTTGGCTGACACCTGCTCTAAATGAAAAAACAATATTAAAAAACCTATTACAGATTGAACCAGACCAGTGTCTGTAAAGGTAATAGGTGATGTTTGCCAATGTCAACATTCATGCCTTCCTTCTTAATGACATCTCGTGGAGGCTTTTATAGCTACATTCATGTGTGGGGTCCCTAACACCAGGGTTCTTTTCCTTTCCTACTACACTGTATCCCCTTTCCAATAGATTACACTCAGGAAACAATGGTATTGTGTGTGTGTGTGTGTATGTATGTATGTATGTGGAAGGTGGTGGGTATCATATGATAGGCACAACACTTTAGCTAGAGGTACGCAAAAACTATAAAGTAAAGAAACCCATTAAAGTTCTTAGGAGTATTTGTGTTGAAAAGTATTTGAAAAGGATAGACATTAATTAATTAATTCATGCATTAGATAAACAAGACAACAAAAAGTCACCTCTTCTTTGTTCCTTTTATCAAAGATGAAGGAGGAGGAGGAAGAAAAGAAAGATGGGGGAAGCTCACAATGCCTACCATGTACCAGGCTTAGTGTTTTTCATGTACTTATTCTAGAAAATTGATTTCCAGCAAAACTCCTGTGAGTTAGGCTCTGTTACTAAAGCCAGTTTATACATGAGGAAACTGAGCTCAGCAAAAGTTCAGTAACTTGTTTAAGGTCACCCAGCTAATCAGTGACAGAAGGAATTCTCCAGAAATGCTCGAGCGGTATCTATATGGAAAAGTATTTCTTAATAGCATAACATGAATTCAGCAATTCATGTATCAAACTTGAAAAGCAAGACATCAAGTAAAGCAAAAATCCTATCATTTCATTTTCCAGTGAACTTGGGAAAAAACTTGTACTGACAGTAATTTCTCTTGGATATGCTTTATATCATGAATTACAAGCATACCTGGAATACAAGTACCTCTTTACCTCCTTGAACTTCCTACTTTGAGATTTCCCACTGATCTCTCCATTGGTTGCCTCTTTTCTGATCACTCTGACTATGACGTTTTGCTTAGACTAGAGCCTATGAATTGTCATCATATTTAGCAGTATAAGGTGTCATACTTATTAGCCTCTCTTCTGGAAAAAAATATGTTGGTATATGTGTGTGTGTATATATATATATGTATTTATATGTATACATAGTATAAACATAGTGTGCGTTTAGGTGTGTATGTGTGTGTGTGTATGTATGGGCTTCCCTGGTGACTTAAATGGTAAAGAATCTGTCCGCAATGCAAAGAGACCCGGGTCCAATCCTTAGGTGGGGAAGATCCCCTGGAGAAGGGAATCGCAACCCACTCCAGTATTCTTGCCTGGAGAATTCCATGGACAGAGGAGCCTAGTGGGCTACAGTCCATAGGCTTGCAAAAAGTTGGACATGACTAAGCAACTAACACACACATATGTGTGTGTGTATATATATATATGATATATGTATGTAGAAACTACACTAACCGAACATAATTACTCTGTCCTGCCGGTCAATTTGGAGAAGGCAATGGCACCCCACTCCAGTACTTTTGCCTGGAAAATCCCATGGACGGAGGAGCCTGGTGGGCTGCAGTCCATGAGGTCACGAAGAGTGGGACATGACTAAGCGACTTCACTTTCACTTTTCACTTTCATGCGTTGGAGAAGGAAATGGGCAACCCACTCCAGTGTTCTTGCCTGGAGAATCCCGGGGACGGGGGAGCCTGGTAGGTTGCTGTCTATGGGGTCACACAGAGTCGGACACGACTGAAGCGACTTAGCAGCAGCAGCAGCAGCCAGTCAATTCTGGTCAACACCTGAAAGCAGGCTTCCCTGGGGGCTCAGATGGTAAAGAATCTGCCTGCAGTGAGAGAGGCCTGGGTTCAATCCCTGGTTTGGGAAGATCTCCGGAGAAGGGAATAGCAACCAACTCCAGTATTCTTTCCTGGAGCATACCATGGACAGAGGAGCCTGGTGGGCTGTAGTCCATGAGGTCGCAAACTGTCGAACATGACTGAGCGACTTTCACTTTTCACTTTCATACCTGTAAATTATGCTGAGTTCAGTTCAGTTCAGTTCAGTCGCTCAGTCGTCACATGAGGTGGCCAAAGTATTGGAGTTTCAGCTTCAGCATCAGTCCTTCCAGTGAACACCCAGGATTGATCACCTTTAGAATGGACTGGTTGGATCTCCTTGCAGTCCAAGGGACTCTCAAGAGTCTTCTCCAGCACCACAGTTATGCTGAGTACTATATTCCAAATCCTGCTCATGTTGTTCACCATACTGGAATATCCTTCCTTCATCCTAGTCCTCTTCATGGATTCAAATCAATGAGTAGAAATATTAAATGGCTCCTTAAGCTTCTGCTCAAAATTTATACCATCATTTCGACTTATATTTCATTGTTTAAAGCTAAAGGCATAGACAGAGATGCAGAACTTTCTGGAAAAAAGCACCGTAAGCCCCATGGTCCATTCTAAAGGAGATCAATCCTGGGTGTTCATTGGAAGGACTGATGCTAAAGCTGAAACTCCAATACTTTGGCCACCTCATGTGACGAGTTGACTCACTGGAAAAGACTCTGATGCTGGGAGGAATTGGGGGCGGGAGGAGATGGGGACGACAGAGAATGCGATGGCTGGATGGCATCACCGACTCGATGGACATGAGTTTGAGTGAACTCCGGGAATTGGTGATGGACAGGGAGGCCTGGCGATCTGTGATTCATGGGGTCGCAAAGAGTCGGACACGACTGAGCGACTGAACTGAACTGAACTGAAGCCCCATGGTAGTGGGCAGGAATGTCTAATCCTCTCATAGAGAAAGATAGAATGAACATTTGAGAAGAATAAAAAAGACTTGTCAGAAATTTTGGCTAAGAAATGTAGGAGCGCATGGAAAATTTGTGAAGTTTTATTGTCAGTGTTACAATCCACACTTCTTGTCACCCAATATCCATTTTCTTCCTCCTTCCTACATACAGAATGTATTTAATTCTTCTCCAAGGGAGATATTTTGAAGTCCCCCAAAGTCATCGCATCCAACTCAAAGTCCAGGAATGCCAGGATTCTCCATCTGGTCCACATGTGGTTTTCATTTGGAGACCTATGTAAAAAAAAAGTAAATTTAAAAAATCTTCATTATCCAAGACCTCTCTCTACCACCCTGCCCCAAGAAAGCAGGAACAATAAGATAAACAAAAATGGAAGCGTGTTATATTATTTTGTCAGGACTACTACAGTAAAATACTATAGCATGCGTGCTCTGTTGTGTCTGACTCTTTGCAACCCCATGGACCATCGCCCACCAGGCTCCTCTGTCCATGGAATTTTCCAGGTGAGAATACTGGAATGGCTTGCCATTCCATTCTCCAGGGGATCTTCCCAACCCAGGAACTGAACCTGCATCTCCTTCATTGGCAGGAAGATTCTTTACCACTAAGCCAACTAGCTGGGTGGTTACAACAGTGGAAATTAATTTTCTCACAGTTCTGGAGGTAGAAGTCTAAGATTGAGGTATTGGCAGTGTGGTTTTTTTTCTGAGGCCCTTACTCCTTGGCTTGCATTCAGCCACCTTCATGCTGTCTTATGTGGCTTTTGTACTGTGTATCCACATCCGTGGTGTCTGTGTGTCCAAATCTTCTCTTTTTATGACACCAGACAGTTTGGATTAGTGCCCACTCTAATGGCTTGATTCTAAACTAATCAACTCTTTAAAGGCCCACATTCTAAAGTACTAGGAATGGGACTTCACTGGCAGTCTAATGGTTCTGAATGTGCCTTCCAATGCAGAGGATGTGGGTCCCTAGTCCATGGGACTAAAATCCCATGTGTCGTGGGGTAACTAAGCTCACGCTCGGCAACTGGAGAAGCCCACATGCAGCAATGAAGACCTAGTACAGCCAAAATAAATAAAGTACTTTGAGATAGTGCTTTAACATATGAACTTTGTGGCAGACACAATTCACTCATAACAAATGAGAGGTAACCAGCAATCATTAATCTAAAGGTCTTTTACCCTGGGAGTAGGGAGTTTCTTTGATTAGACCCTGATCCTACTCTGGAAGGGAATTCCTTGCCCATTGTTCTCTGTAGCCCCTAAGGCACATGTGGGAGATTCTTCCTTTTCAATATCTTCCCTGACTACATTTTTGATAGTCATAGGGGAAGAGGCCTTCCTTGGTAGCCACTCAGCCTTCCAGGCTACTTCTTGCTTCTATAAAACAGGGACCCAAATATTGTTTTAAATTTCAAAAAGTCAAAGGCTCTTAAAATCTGATGTCAAGATTTTATTGGTAATATGGTTCTCTTAAAAACTTAGCAGGCTTGTAATCTTTTATTCCAGTAATACATAATTGGCAGTTTTCATGCTCAAACGTATTTTTAAGATAACGTTTTCAGATTACACTATTTCCCAACGTTGTAATTTCTATAGCCTTTTCTTCCTCTTTCACCCATCTCTCTATGCCTCTTTCTGTGGTAAACAGGATTCTAAGCCAGGCTCCAAGATTACCACACCTGGAAGATAGGTCCTGGATTATATGCTCCCCTTGAGTTTGAGTGAGACATCTGAATGTGATAGATATCAGTGCTGAGATTAAGTTGTGTTTTGTGATAAAGCTGAAGACGTTTTAATAGATGCAGTTATGGTCCCTAATAAATTGACTTTGAGTTCACTGAAAGGGAGGTTAACCTGGGTGGGCCTGACCTCATCAGTTGAGCCTTTGGATGGAATTTAACTCCCCCACCTGCTGGCTGGAAATGTCTAGTAAATGAAATCATGACATTCTCCTCTCCTGGCCTAAGGCCAACATGAGCGCACAAACAGGGCACTCTACTGCTGCATTAATAAAACCCTTGGGTGTGCACAGCCAAGTCATTTCTTCCCATTTCAAAACATATATAAATATTGAGTTACTATGATGTCCACCTGAAATTAATATGATATTGGATGTCAATTATATGTCAATAAATATATAACTTGAAATAAAGTCCACATGTCAGACACTTGAAGCCTCAGAGACTCTTGCTGGCCCTGAAAAAGCATATTGCCATGAATTACACAATGCAAGGAAATTAATTCTACCAATACCATGTACCCCAACTCATCCCCAGAGGATACCTTGATTGCAAATTTGTGAGACATTGAACAGAGGACCCAGCTAAATTATGCCCAGAGTCCTGAACCATGGAAACAAATAGGTATTTGGGGATTTTTAACAGCATTACTGAGATATAATTTACATATTATAAGTTATGATCATACTTTTTAGCCAATATGTTTGTGGTAATTTGTTGCAGAACAATGGAAAACATTATCATTATCTTTCCCAAAAAGAACAGCTATTTTAAGGCTTTCATAATGGAATGGGAAGGCTCAAAGTTATTTTGCTTTTTGACCCTAGTCATTTAATCTAGCTGGTAGTGTTTACTGGATATTTAATCTTCAAAAACTTTATATTAATAGTGTTTTTTACTGCTTAGGTTCTAGAAGTGATAGGTTTTTTCAGCCCTATAAAGCCCACATTTCTGAACCTTATATTTCCTTTCATTCCTGCTACAAACCAGAAAATTCTGAGCTAATCTCATTTTTATAGTACTCCACGCACAGTCTGTAATAACTAACTGATGTTTGCTTCAGTATACACTTGTGTGTTCTGCTTTACAAATTACTACTGATAACAATTTTCTCAAATGCTTTGTCACTGTAGAACAAGGATTACCATTTTTTCTAGCCTCCAATGTCTGTTTCCATATAATTAATAGAACATATCCTAGATTTCTGTGATGGCAGTTCCCCACTAGTGTTCCCAGTTTCTGAATTGGTCATGACAGGCTAGACCGAATGCAAACATCTCAGAAGCTTAATACAAAATGTCTTGTTTTCATTTTGCCCGTTCAAAATCCACCATGGGTTGAGCAACCCTCTTCCGTGTTGTCTCTTCACCATCTGGAACTCATGGACATTAGGATCACCGTAGTAGAGAAGGAAAGAAATGAAAAAGGCCTGTTGGTTCTTAACTGCCATGACCTGGAAGTGACACATTTCATTTCCACTTGCAGTCCATTGAACAGACCTAATCATGGGACCCTAATCCAAAAGAAAGAAAAACTGGGATACAAGTGAGTAGTTGGAATAGTTGGGGGTCACAGCCTGCCATAGGAGGGTTTAAACATACATGCTCTATATACTTTTCTAGTTAATTAGTCTTATTGTTGATTTCATGTAAGAATTAAGAGGGAAGGCAGGGGTTTTGAAAAAAGAATCAAGAGCAAACAGAGCATAACCAAGCTACAAATGGGAGGAAAGGAGGAGAGCCTGAGGAAAGACAGAAAGTAAGAAAAAGTAGAGGATCAGCTTACCTGTATTTTGTTCAAGCCCTTTGAGGCAAGTTTGTTTCCTTCCGGAATTGAACATCCCCATGTCCCCCAAAGAATCCTTGTAGTGACCTGGTTTCTTTCCATGCATGGAAGAATTATTGAAAAATTCAAAGCATGCTTTACTTGAGCACAGTGGTGCAAGGTTACTTTGATGTACTGGCATAAAGTTGTATAGATTCACCTATGTGTACTGCTACACTTGTGAAGTGTGGGATTGCATGCCACAGCTGTGCAATAGCATTTATAAGATAAATACCTGCTACAGAGATGTTTTTGCACATGGTTACAAAAAATATCAACAGTGAACTTTCAGCAAATCACAGAGGGTCTACGTAGTACATTTCTCTCTGGGTAATACCAAGTGAACTCCTCTTTTTGAAAGTTTAGCTCACTTTAGTAAACTTCCAAGCTCAGACTCGATCAGAACAATGCCAAAAATATGAGGTAATAAGTGAGAAAAGGGAATTAAATATCCTAATATTGTCTTTAAATGATCAAGTATTTGCGAATTGCAGCTGTTGTGCTCTTTTTTTTTTTTTTGCTCCTCCATTTGGCATTCATTGTAGAGACAAAGTCTAAATATGATATTACACAGGTTATAAATAGTTTATTAAGTTGAATGACAGCATGCTTTGGTAGAAAAGTTCACTGTACTGGAATTCAAGATTACAAGGGTCTAATTGCAAAACTATAATTAATTGGTTGTATGTCACCTCACTATGTGACCTCACCTCACTCTCTCTAGTCCTGACTTCCCTCATCTTTAAGATGGAAATATCAGTGCCTTTCATGCTTTTTCACAAGCATCTAAGAGTGTGTCTGTGGCAGGTGAAATAATGATTTGTAAATCAAAAAACTAAGATCATGGCATCTGGTCCCATCAGTTCAGTTCAGTTCAGTTCAGTCGCTCAGTCGTGTCCAACTCTTTGCGACCCCATGAATCACAGCACACCAGGCCTCCCTGTCCATCACCAACTCCCGGAGTTCACTCAAACTCATGTCCATCGAGTCGGTGATGCCATCCAGCCATCTCATTCTCTGTCGTCCCCGTCTCCTCCCACCCCCAGTCCCTCCCAGCATCAGAGTCTTTTCCAGTGAGTCAACTCGTCACATGAGGTGGCCAAAGTATTGGAGTTTCAGCTTTAGCATCAGTCCTTCCAATGAACACCCAGGATTGATCTCCTTTAGAATGGACCATGGGGCTTACAGTGCTTTTTTCCAGAAAGTTCTGCATCTCTGTCTATGCCTTTAGCTTTAAACAATGAAATATAAGTCGAAATGATGGTATAAATTTTGAGCAGAAGCTTAAGGAGCCATTTAATATTTCTACTCATTGATTTGAATCCATGAAGAGGACTAGGATGAAGGAAGGATATTCCAGTATGGTGAACAACATGAGCAGGATTTGGAATATAGTACTCAGCATAACTGTGGTGCTGGAGAAGACTCTTGAGAGTCCCTTTGACAACACAGAGATCCAACCAGTCCCTCCTAAAGGAAATCAGTCCTGAATATTCGTTGGAAGGACTGATGCTGAAGCTGAAATTCCAATACTTTGGCCACCTGATGCAAAAGGCTGACTCATTTGAAAAGACCCTGATGCTGGGAAAGATTGAAGGTGGGAGGAGAAGGGGATGACAGAGGATGAGATGGTTGGATGGCATCACTGACACAATGGACATGAGTTTGAATAAACTCCAGGAGTCGATGATGGACAGGAAGGCCTGGCATGCTGCAGTCCATAGGGTCGCAAAGAGTCAGACAGGACTGAGCGACTGAACTGAACTGAAAGATGTCTATGTCATAACTCCTGGAGCCTATTAATGTGTTACTTTCTATGACAAAGGACTTCACATATGTAATTAAGGTTAGGAACCTTAAAATAGGGTGAGTAGCCACAGAATCCAGAGAAGGCAATGGCACCCCACTCCAGTACTCTTGCCTGGAAAATCCCATGGACAGAGGAGCCTGGTAGGCTGCAGTCCATGGGGTCGCTAAGAGTCGGACACGGCTGAGCTACTTCACTTTCACTTTTCACTTTCATGCATTGGAGAAGGAAATGGCAACCCACTCCAGTGTTCTTGCCTGGAGAATCCCAGGGATGGCGGAGCCTGGTGGGCTGCCATCTATGGGGTCGCACAGAGTTGGACAAGACTAAAGTGACTTAGCAGCAGCAACAACAGCAGCAGCCTTTATTACCCAAGTGGACCAAATCAGTCACATAAGACGAGAGCTCCTGCAACTTTCTCCACTAAAGCAGGAAGAGGCAAGTAAGATAGAGCAGAAGGGGACATCAGGAAGATTCCCTCTGTGAGAAGGATTTGACTCACCTTTGCTGGAAGAGAGTCAGGTACTCATAGAAAAGCATGAGAAGGAATACAGAAAACATGGAGAAGCTAAGGCTAGCCCTTGGCTGACATTCAGCAGGAAGGTCCCCAGCTCTACAGTTAAAAAGAAATGAATTCTGCCAATGACCAGATTTATCCAAGAGCCTCCTGATAAGAGCTCAGCCATCCAACACCTTGATTTTAATCTCATGAAACTCAGCAGAGAAACAAGTATAATCAGGTCACAATTTTCTAACCTACAAAATTGTAAGATACTAAATGATTGTTGTTTTAAGTTGCCATACTTGTAATTTGTTATGATAGTGATAGAAAACTAATCAATACAGCATATAAACATGATCCACTGCACATAGGATTCTTTCTAAAATTTCATATGCTGTCAAAAAAGTCATATGAATTTTATATGAAACATGATGTGTTTTTCACTCCAAAACAATGTTTTAAATTTCCATTTATTAAAAATTTTTTATCGTACACCATATCGTAGATGTGTTATCTGTATATCTATAAATATATCTAAGATATGGTGTGCAATGAATATATTTTTATATTTTAAAAATATTGTACTTTTGAGTAACCCAAGCACCTCATTATACCAGATGAATCCTAGTTTGAGAGATAAATAATTAAATGATCTTCAAAGTCATTCTCAGTGCTCTTTTTCTAACGTGATTATATGAAATGTATTACATTAACACTGAAATTATGTAGAAATTAAAGAATACATACAACCACAGTATGGCTAACTTATAACAAAGCAGGACATGGCAAGCCATAATTTCAGGATAATTCAGCCAACAAAGGAATTTACATTATGGCCCACTTGCAAGCAATGTTTAGCCCTACCAAGTATCTTAGCCATGTGGAGGTTATGTTGCTCCAGATTGTCTGATCTGAGGATCTGAGCTACTCCCAGACACTAGCATGGTCCCATACCCAATCAAAAGGGAATATTGTTTAATGTAAGATGGAAAATAGCAGTATGTAGCCAAAGCACACATTGTGCTCCTGGACCACCAATTACAGCAAATTTTGCTTTAATGTGATGTTAAATGAAAACCCAGCAAAATGTAAGCTACAGTAACAGCAAAAATATTCTATGTTGGTTGCATCTGTAGTATAATTGTTTATCTGTGTTTTAGAGAAAAAAGTTTAGTATAAAATGAAAAGAAGCAACTTCAGTAAAGCACGTAAATAATAATTTGGCATGAGAATACAAGTTATCATAGTAAATTATTTGAAGCAGTAGTTCTTATTATATTCTAGAACAAATTAAGAGATTTAAAAGGCCCTAAGGCCTGCTGCTTACCTGTTTGCAATGTCCAGGTGAATAGGGTTTGGTATTAACATAGTATCACTCTATGATCATGTATGATGCATAGCAGATTATGCATGTATCTGCCTGTCAGGGGGTTATGATTTATGCATATCTGAACTCCAAAACATACAATCTTAAAATCCAGATATATTTACACAAGATTATTGATTAAGATATGCATTCCTACAGATTCTAGAGTTAACCAAACAACTCCCACCAAAATACAGTAATTATAATAAAACTGTATTTTGTAATTGCATATGTGTGCATGCTCAGCCTCTTCAGTCATGTGCCACTCTTTGTGACCCCATGGACTGCAGCCCATCAGACTCCTCTGTCTCTGGGATTCTCCAGGCAAAAATACTGGAGTGAGTTGCCCTGCCCTCCTCCAGGGGATCTTCCTGACACAGGGAATGAACCTGTGTCCCCTATGTCTCCTGCATTGCAGAAGGATTCTTTACCACTGAGCCAGTGAGACAGCTCATATTTTATTATTAAGTAATTGCAAAAGAAAAAGAACAGCTACTAGAAGCCGTGAACAAATGAAGAAAACTATTTTTTCTGCTGTTTGCAGAAACTCCAACATTTTATGCGTGTGCTCATACAATGAGAATTTTCTGCACTGCATGTAAGATGCACCAAAAGATGTCTTCATGTAATTCTGATTCAAGTGCTCAATAAGTACTGCTAATGTGCAAATTTTAGTAACTTTGTAGTTTACTGAATGACAGCTAAGAGTATGTTTAAAAAAAAGTCTTTGGAATTACATCATGTTATCATTGACCTATAAGAAACAGAAAAAAAGTTATTGCATCTATTGATTTGGTTTCTACCCCATTAAGAAAACTCTGATTATTAGTTAATTGGTGTTTCATGAGCCAAATGTTTATAGAGTCAGAATTCATATTCAGGAAAACATCAAACAATTACAATTATGGTTGTTCTGATAAAAAAAAAAGAATTCTAAACTATATTCTAAAATTAAAGATCAATACTTTCATCCAACCAAATATATGAACAGTCTGGATTCTGTAGAAACTTCTGTAAAATTGCCACAGTTAGAACAGCAATGGCACGATTCACCTGTGTATGACGGAGCTGGGAATGCCTGAGAGACTCCATCACCCCTAATATTCTCTAGCCTGGCTATTCTGATCTGTGAGGGGGAGGAAATTTGTAAATTATGTCTAATCTTCATGAAGAAGCCCTCATACTTGATGGTCAACATGCCAAAAAGTTTTTCCTTGGTCTTACTTAATCATAGTTCTCTGACAAACACTGATACACAAAATGATACAAGGAAAAGTTACCATGGTAAAGAGTTTCAGGTTTTTAAAGTAAAATTTTCAGTTATTTAGCATGTATCACTCTCTTTCTAAAACTACTTACTGCATCACTGCCGGAAAACTGGCACTTATTAAATAAACAAGAACAGATGGCCATAATATGTAAATAACTATCATCCAAGTCAAAGATGTCATGATTTTCTGAGGAACTAGGCAGAAGTGGATCAAGAAATCTCAAAAACATAACTCAATGGAATGATTCCCTTCCAAAACACACTAATAGTTATGTGATATGCTGTCAAAGGACACCAAAGTTTTAAAAAATTGTATACATATGTATGTATAATGATAATTTGTTATAATATTGATTTTATATCATATAATCAATAAAATAGGTACCCTAGGACATGTCTCATGGTATCATTTCAACCACACAAACTTGTGAGTGATGTCCTTCCCTGGTTTTTTACAAGTTTAACACGTGGTAGATCACTGGGAGGGGAAAATTTATTTGTTAATTACTCATTGCCTGGGTTACAGAGCCACTCAAAGAGTACTGAGAACAATTTTGGTATTCTTCTTACAGGTGAATTATTTAGTAACTTTTAGTTCAGCACAGATCCTACCAGAGCAGACAAAAAATCTATCTGAAGACACAAATGCGTCTATCACATGAGTTGTGCTCCTATTCCATTATTCACACTCTTGTTCTGTACAGTCCTATATGTTGGTGATCTGATACAACTTTTCATTAGCATTGACAATCAAATCAGGCCATTCTAAAATATTTCTATAATGTGGGCCCCAAATTATACCATCTCCTGACCTTCTCGTACACTTTTTCTTTCTCTTCAGAGGCTTCTCCACATCTGGCATATGTTTGTGTTCTATTAAGCTGGATCTTGATTGCAGGGAGAAATATCAATAACCTCAGATATGCAGATGACACCACCGTTATGGCAGAAAGTGAAGAGGAACTAAAAAGCCTCTTGATGAAAGTGAAAGAAGAGAGTGAAAAGTTTGACTTGAAGCTCAACATTCAGAAAACAAAGATCATGGCATCTGGTCCCATCACTTCATGGGAAATAGATGGGGAAACAGTGGAAACAGTGTCAGACTTTATTTTGGGGGGCTCCAAAATCACTGCAGATGCTGATTGCAGCCAGGAAATTAAAAGACGCTTACTCCTTGGAAGGAAAGTTATGACCAACATAGATAGCATATTAAAAAGCAGAGACATTACTTTGCCAACAAAGGTCCGTCTAGTCAAGGCTATGGTTTTTCCCATGGTCATGTATGGATGTGAGAGTTGGACTGTGAAGAAAGCTGATTGCCGAAGAATTGATGCTTTTGAACTGTGGTGTTGGAGAGGACTCTTGAGAGTCCCTTGGACTGCAAGGAGGTTCAACCAGTCCATTCTAAAGGAGATCAGTCCCGGGTGTTCATTGGAAGGACTGATGCTAAAGCTGAAACTCCAATACTTTGGCCACCTCATGGGAAGAGTTGACTCACTGGAAAAGAGTCTGATGCTGGGAGGGATTGGGGGTGGGAGGAGATGGGGACAACAGAGAATGAGATGGCTGGATGACATCACCAACTCGATGGACATGAGTTTGAGTGAACTCCGGGAGTTGGTGATGGACAGGGAGGCCTGGCGTGCTGTGATTCATGGGGTCGCAAAGAGTCGGACACGACTGAGTGACTGAACTGAACTGAACTGAAGCTGGATATTAGAACGCTACAGTCTGTTACCTTCCCCAAGGAAGGAAGGATGTGAGACCATGACAACTTCATGCAAATTATATTCAAGCTCCTCAGATTTTAGAAAACTTAGGTTCAAAAGTATGGGGGAGGAGTGAGCAGAATATATATATATATTTATTTATTTATTTAAATTTATGAAGAGGATGATCAAGAAACTAAGAGCATTACATGTTTATTTCACCACCTCTAAAGCTAAAGTGAGCAGAATATATATATATATATATATATATTTATTTATTTATTTATTTATTTAAATTTATGAAGAGGATGATCAAAAAACTAAGAGCATTACATGTTTATTTCACCACCTCTAAGGCTAAACCTCATACAGCTAATTCCTTTGCTTATAAGGAAGAAAAGAGAATTTGCTTTATCTCTTATCTGTATTTGTTGAAATTTGTGCTTATTTTTGTCTTGTTTGTAAATAACAATTTTTCTCCTTATAGGGTCATTTTGAGAGTTTATCACAACATTTCCTCATGATGATTTACCTCCCTTTGGCTAATTATCTGTGTCTACATATGGACTATAACTACTGATAAGACATCTTCTTTTTGAGTCATTAATACAGGAATGTACTGGGTTGTTCTAGCAATGAAGAAAAGGAAATTGTTTTGAATCTATCCTAAGAAATATGGCAATTACTACATTTTAGCAAAATATTAAAACTACAGTTATGTGTTGAAAAATATTTTCTTACATCTTAAGGAAGTTATTGACATTCCTGTAGTTCATCTTTCATGTAGAGTCATTTATTTACTTTCACACTCCTTCTGTGATGTAGGAAGGTTAAATGTGATCCTCATTTATAGGTAAAGAAAGTGATATATGAGTGACTTGTTGACAGCCACACTAAGAGAGGAAGACATTTCCACCAGACCAGAATGAGCAGAAGGAGAAAAGAAGGTAGAGGAAAAAACGCCTTCTGACTATAAACTCTGTTATTTGTGCGTTACAAAAAAAGTAGTAGACTAATATTACTGCCATAATCTGAATTGTAAGTAAAAGGATTCTTCAGAGAGACTGAACAATATTTATTATCATGGGGATGATAACTTTACATAAGATAACATGATTTCAGGTCTTTCCATGAAAGATCTTTCATTTTATATTCTCTCATACCTTCTCCCATCCTACCTTCATGCCATCTCATTACACCAACACTTCTTTCAGTCTTCAAAACACATTGGTTTCTCAATGAAATTCACCTGTTTGACTTTATTTGTATTCCTGTTATATTCTGTTTCAGTGCTTCAAGTCATGGACCTCCATTCTCTTGGCCAGACATTATTGAGATTTCCAACACTAGAGTAGAAATTATGGTATAAATATTTTTACCCAAATCTTCTAGAAATCTTGAACTACTGAAGAAAGTAACTAATATGATATCTTTAGTGATGCATTATATTTCCAATGAGTTCTAAGTAGAAAGGATGTTTAGCATTGATGGAGAGGTCAGTCAGTTCAGTCGCTCAGTCATGTCCAACTCTTTTCGACCCCATGGACTGCAGCATGCCAGGCCTCCCTGTCCATCACCAATTCCTGGAGCTTGCTCAAGCTCATGTTCATCAAGTTGGTCATGCCATCCAACCATCTCATCCTCTATCTTCCCCTTCTCCTGCCTTCAATCTTTCCCAGCATCAGGGTCTTTTCCAGTGAGTCAGTTCTTCACATCAGGTGGCCAAAGTATTGGAACTTCAACATCAGTCCTTCCAATAAATATTCAGGACTGATTTCCTTTAGGATGGACTGGTTTGATCTCCTGGCAGTCCAAGGACTCTCAAGAGTCTTCTTCAACACCACAGTTCAAAAGCATAAATTCTTCAGCACTCAGCCTTCTTTATGGTCCAGCTGTCACATCCATACATGAAAAAACATAGCTATGACTAGATGGACCTTTGTCGACAAAGTAATGTCTCTGCTTTTTAATATGCTGTCTAGGTTGGTCATAGCTTTTCTTGCAAGGAGCAAGCATCTTTATCTCTTGGCTGCAGGATGGAAAGGTATATGTCACTTAATCTAACCCCTTCAGTTTAAAGATGAAGGAATTAAAGTCTAGCCTAGTTAAATGACCTAGTCAAGGCTATTCCATTTTTAATAGAATTTCTTTAATGAATGCATATCATTTTTAAAGATGTAATTGACATATATGTTTAAGGTGTGCACATACGTTTAAGATGTGCCATATGTTGATTTCATACATGTATATATTACAATATGATTATCACCACAGCTTAAACTACTATCTTTAAATTATGTCACATAATGGTGAGATTTATGATCTAGTATTTAGAAATTTTGAACTATATGATACAGTGTTGTTAACTATAATCACAATGCTGTACCTTAGATCTCCAGAACTTATTCATCTTCCACCTAAAAGTTTATATCCTTTGACCAACATCTCCCCAGTTTCCCTAATCATAGCCCCTAGCAACCACCATTCTACTCTCTGTTTCTACAAGCTCAGTGGGTTTTGTTTTGTTTTGTTTTTAACAATCTGCATATAAGTGATATTATACAGTATTTTTGTCTTTCTCTGTCTGACTTATCTTACTTAACGTAATGCCCTCAAGGTCAGTCTAGCGTTCTGTTTTTTCCATTCTACTAAGCAGAATCTACAAAATGCCCTAATTCTTTTTTCTTGAGCTAAGTTACATTTTTAAGGAAAGTTTTTTACAAGTTTCTAAAGTAAGCACATTAATAATATGAGGTCTATCTTTTGTCTTTTTAGTAGTGCTATTGAGTTCAGAATAGCAATATGATGCTCATGATTATAGCTTCAGTTTCCTGGTCTGAGTATCTCTAGGCCCACCTATACATATTAAAATCATGGACTTGCTGAAACTTGACGTGATTCTCAGTGTGCAAGGGTGAGTTCTTCATCACTAGTGGGGAAGAAAGGACAAGACAATGCCTACTGAAAGTGCCATTAATTTTCTGCACAAAAGACAGCATATGTAGACTGAATCTCACAGAGGAAAAAAACTGTGCACTGTCTCTGTTTCATACTTACATAGATTATTATAAATGTTACTTTAACCTGATCCTTCCCCACTCCCCACTCCCCAGCGAAGTATAAAGCATGGAGATAGCAGATTATCAAAAAATTATTTTAGAATATATCTACCAGGACTGGGTCATGGGGTAAGGAATATAATCTATACAACTTGGAGAAGAACATCTCATGGCCTTGAATGAGACAGAAAATATTAGGAGTAGAAACGGAAAGCCTTGTCTCAACGTTGTCCCTTGCACAGAATATACTTCACTAATATTATTTGAAGAACTTTATATCTCAGAACCATCTTGTAGTCTTAAATACCTCATAATACAATCTTTGACAGCTTGTATGAAAATGATGCGTATTATAAGAGATCTGCATATCCAAATAATTTTAGAATATGAAGATATTATGAATGTGAAGTTTCTACGTTGAATCAAAATACCTGAAGACATGTGAGTTTATCTCTACCAACTCCTAATAGCCATTGAGATGATAGCAAAATATAAAAATAGGAATGAATCAGTAATCATACAATTCAACCTGATAGAAAAAAATACTATCATCATATTTGATGAACTTCTGGAAGATACAATGTAGATGAAATCTAATTGATAGTGAAAGTTAATAGTTCTGAAAACCAAGATACACATAGAATAAAAAGTTAATTTTCCCACATAATTCAAGACTCCAAACCATAAAGGAATATCATCTCTACCAAAAGAATTTTAAAGGGTACTGTGAGAAAGAAGCAATGAAATTCTTGGACATTAGAAATATTAGTATCATAATTTATAAACAAAAACAGTAGGGTGCTAAATTGTTTACTAGTTTTGCTAAAGAAAGGTTATCTGGGATATCAGTATGGATATTCCCAAAATACAGGACAGAAAAATAAATTTATGAGAGACTGGTAAGAGAAAGTATTTCTCAAAAATAATTTTTTACAAGCAGAATCATGAAGAAATATACAAGGAAATGATAGGAGCACATTTCTGTGAACTTAGAAAAGACAATTTGTCAATTAGAAAAGAGCCTATTGATTGTTCTAGAATCATAAAGATGAAGTCCTTTAAAAGTCTGTCAACACTATTGGTAAAGAAAAAAATATCACAAATTCAGTAGGAAAAAAGGAAGCTACTTGCAAGGAGTAAAAAACACAGACTTTCAGGTGTCTTCTCAGTTACATATGGAAAATAAAAACATTGCTCAAAAACTCCTGAGGGGAAAATTGCCAAAACCAAATTTCTGTACTAAAAAAAGAAAGAAAGAAAAAACAACTACCATTCAAACGTAAGGGCAAGATTACATTTTAAGGATTAATAAGCTTTAGATATTTTACTACCTATGCACCCTCTGCAATTCTCAAGCATATTCTCCAGCTAAGTGAAAATTAAATTCTAGGAAGTAGAAATCTAAGATATAAAAACTTGTGATGGACAAAGACATTGTGAAACTATCAGTTGATAATATGGGAATGAATATCATTATTAAAGATTCATTGGCCAGATTAGGTATAATATTAAGAAAAGCCACTGAGAGAAAATTCAGTCTGATTTCAACACAATTGTCTGATGATGGAAAACATGAAAGGAAAACTTTCCAATACAACAGAGGTCCCCAGCCTTTGTGGCACCAGGGGTCAGTTGCTTAGAAGACAGTTTTTCCATGGCCCAGTGGTGGGGGAATGGTTTCAGGATGATTCAAGCACATTAAATTTATTATGCACTTTATTTCTATTATTAACATATCAGCTTTATCTCAGATCATCAGTCATTAGATCCTGGAAGTTAGGGACCCCTACAATACAGGCCCTATCTGACAAAAATGAAAGGCGATTAATGCTGATTTTTGAACCCTTAAATATGGAAAGTATAAGTTACAATGCTTGTTAGCATTTTGAATACAGTCAGTTGTATTAGTTGAGACAACCTGGGCAATGCATTGGTAAAAAGCAGGCCCTAATTTCAGGGGCATAAACATATTAAGAGTCACCCGGGAACCCAGGCTGGCAAAGACTCTATCTTGAAGCAATCTTGTCAAGATGAGACAGGGGGTTCATGGCTGCAGATGCAGAAGGCATGGAAGGAAAAAAAGATTGTGAGAAACCACATCCTGGATCCCAAACTGGCTTACAAATACTGCAGCCTCTAAATAACAAATCAAGTCACAGCATCGTGCCCACCTTCAAAAGGGCAAGGAGGTATAATGACCCCTATTTATGGGAAGGAAATGTTAAATATATTTAATACATAGTATTAATATTCAGGAAAATGTATAGGCTTTAGTTTCCTTTTAGGAAAAGTAAAATTGTAATAAAAGTAAAGAAGACCCAATATTAAATAAATTTCAGCAACTTCCTATCCCCAAAGAAGTAGAGGAAGCTAGCAATATTGTTAAAGAAAGCATTATGTTTTTATGACATGTCTCAACTTCAGTTTGTCAGTCAAAAAGAATGACATGAGATTGACATGGCAGCTCTATATATTTGCATATTCTCATTGTAATTTTTTTAAATTTTGAATGTTTGGGGACAGTTCTAGTTTAGTCAAAATAAGGGTTTTAAAAAATTATTTATTGGTGTATTACTCTTATTGGGGGAATCAATTAGCAAGTTCATTAACTTTTATATGTAGATATGCTTTCATTATTTTGCTAGTCAATTAGTTTTACTGTGTTCAGAAGACACAGAATTCTAGGTAATTATCATCATCACATTCTTTTCTAAATTATAAGTTTTACTTTAAAATCTAAGTTCATCACTCAGGCTCTGTCCAATGAACTGACTAGGCCAGAAATATAAACGCCTATAGAACAAGACAGGTGAGTGATGAAGATGGTAGGGACTCGAAAACTGGAGGGCAGATGCCTTATCTTAGAGAAGAAGGGCCACCACTTCATGGCTCCAGCAAATTGTCCTCATGTAGAAATTGTCACCATGGAGGAATTCAGACCTGTGCAGCCACATTTTCTAATATTCTAGGAGAAGTGGGAGTAGTTTGAAACCTGACTGCTCTGGGTCTTTATATAGACATGTTTATCTCCAGGCAATAACAGTCATGAGTTTACAATTAGTATAGAGAATGAAGGATAGAAGGGCCACTGCCATAACTCTTTAACTAGTTAATCTGGCCTGACACTTAATATCACTGCAATTCATTCTCCACAGCTTGACAAAGTGCTATTTTGAAAACTCAAATTTCAAGAAGTCACTCCTATTTATAACCATGCAAGGGCTTCCTGCTACTGTAGGAGCAAAGACCAGCACTTAATGTACCGCATGGTCTTCACGGCCTACATTCTGCCTTCCACTCCAGCTTCATCTTTGACTTCTCTCCCTGTAGTTCAGTGTGCTCAAACTTGCTGGCTCTGTTCAGTTTACCAAATATTTTCTCCTTTTTGCTTAAGATTATTCCTGGAAGCTTCTAATTGCCGCCCTCTCTCTCTATTAGACCCCCAGTTAACAGCCATACCGCCTTCCTATCACATACCCAACATCATTTCCTTGGAGAGTTCTTCCTGGATGCAGTTTCACACTGGTGCCCGCTGCACACTCTCACACACCTGTGTACTTTTCCCTTCCTAATCACTTATTACAATCTGACTTCACTAATCTCTCCCGTTAGTCTGTGCACACTGGGAGATAAGAAATGTGCGTCTTGTTCATCATTATCAATGCAGTGCCTAGCACAGTGCCTAAGAAATTGTGAGCCTGCGCTAAATAATTGATGAACGGAAGAGCAGTTGGGCTGCAGTGGGAACGCTGTGGGTCTTATTAGCTGACAGCAGAGAATATTTAGAAGGCAAAAGTTAAAGCGTCATTTGGATACAAGGAGAGAGATCATTTTGGCCAATTTCTTACCTTTGGGGAGATTTTATTTGTTCTTCTGATTAAAGGTTATAAACAAGGGAAATTTTTCTAGAGAGTTGAATTTGGATTAATGTAGAAATAACCTTAAGACTAAGAGTGTCATGTTTTCACTGTTAATAATAAATATAAAATAAATTCAACATATAACAATAGATTTTAAAAAGAAATGAACATCCTGCAGCATTAAGGCATTATTTGTTTAGAATCGTCTTCATTTATTTTGCACTGAGCCACCTTCCAGGATGCCCTAATAGACCATGAAGCAGTAAACATTTAGACTTGAATAGGCACTCTCCTGTCTGACTCTCTTTCCTTCATCTTTTCCGTGTTGGAGACTGACACTCTGTTCACTTTCTCATTTGAATACTTCCATCAGTCAAGTGTGGGAGACCCATTCTTTCTCTTCCTCGAGGCCTTCATATGAAGAATCACACTTAGTTCTACTTACAGGCACATTTCAAAGGGTGAAAACATGGACTCTTTATGCTCTGGTTGGAAAAAGAAGCAGGCACTTCATGAATACCAGCGGCAATTTTCCAATGAGAAGATCTTTTTGATACTTTAGAAATGAAGCTTTCGGATCCAAGTTCTCCAGATTTCAACATCTTGCTTCTCCTTTATTAAAAAAAAAAGTTTTAAAATCTTTATTGTGTTATAGATTAGGAACACTGATATTTCAAACATTAAAATGTTATTTGGGATCCTCTTTGAACATTGTGTCTTCAGCATGTAGCTCTAAGGCCTGTTATAATTTAGAAAAATAAGATCATCATGTACTGTATTCTGCTAAACAGTTTGAAAGCTTTCAAGTTGAATCCTGAGGAAGTTATTCTCCCCCTTAATAGACAATTTAGTGAAAGAAGGTGGAAAAAGGATAGGAAACTGTCAGCTCTATTGATGGTCTTTAATTCATATCTGTAGGTTCTAGGTTAACTTTTGATGATTGTCCTTAGCTGAAGAAAAACTAAAGTCATAATTTCTATTCAGAAGGTGTATACAGTGAGAAGATGTTTACTGACTCATAGTATCTCTTTCAAAGAATGATTGCCAAGAAATATTGTCTTTAGAATTTTCACTTGTACTAGAAAATTCTTTTTCTCTTATAAAAGCCATATTTGAAGAGTAAGTAAGGTGTAGGTACCATACATGAATAAATAATTAATCATCATATTTCAGGATTATGCTACAGACACCAACTTTAGATTTGCATTTTCTGTGAATGTGAAGGATTTGCATGCCCACCCAGTGCTTTCTCAGAACACAACTTACAACACATGCCAATCACCTGGATGGGAAAAGACTATGATTAGTGACCATGCAACAAAAGAGAGAACTCTCGAGGAATTAAGCTTGTAGTTTTGATCCATTTTTACAGCATTTATTCCCAAACCAAAATGTTGACCACCAATGGAGCAGGCCATCTGCTTGCCTCTTACTAACTGAAATAGTGACTTTCACTCCGAATCAAGCAGGGTCATTTTTTTTTTTCCAGTTACAAAATTGCGTATGCTAGATTCTCTAGTACTAGAAACTGTTATAAGCTCTTTTCCAATGCCCAAATTGAATTATCTCAACACTACTTGACATTAATAGAAGAGAGAGGAAAACATTTGAAGCAGCAGAAAAACATCAGCGCCAAGTTCCCAACCCATTTTACAGATAAACCAACAGAAGATTGAACTCTTTCCTCTCCCACTTCACGCAGTTGTGTCTTCAGATGGAGAAGCTGAGGCAGCGTGAATGTATTTTCATTGACATCACCTGCATCAGCGGAACAACCATCAGAACTCAGGAACTTCCCATCTACGCAGACATTAACAAACATCTGCCCTCTGCTTCCGTGAGGCGTTGTTCAGTCGCTCAGTCATGTCTGACTCTTTGTGACCCCAAGAACCGTAGCCCACTAGGCTTCCCTGTCCTTCACCATCTCCCAGAGTTTGCTCAAACTCATATCCATTGAGTCAGTGATGCCATCCAACCATCTTGTCCTCTGTCGTCCCCTTCCCCTCCTGCCTTCTATTTTTCTCAACATCAGGGTCTTCTCCAATGATGATGTTTTCCAATCAGGGTCTCTTCTGTGTAAGCAGGCTTATAATTTCACCTACTTCATGTCTGTGTCGGGTTCTTACTTCTCTCTGTGCAACTATTACTTTATTACAAATTAATAAAGCCATATTTTACTAAAAGCCTCTAAGGTAAAACTCAGTTGACTGATTTTTAAAATTTTATTTTTTCCTGGCCATACAGGACAGAATTTTTAAAAACCTGGTTTCAAATATTCTTTCAGAATGAAATAAGTCAGATAGAGAAACATAAATATTGTACACTGACGCATATATGTGGCATCTAGAAAGATGGTACTGATTAATTTATTTTTAGGGAAGCAATAGAGAAGAGACCTAAGGATGTGGGGGAAGGTAAGGAGGGAGCCACTGGACTGCCAGGGAAATCTCTGATTATGTTTTTTATTTTGTTTTTACTGTCTTTGTGCTTTTGGTTCTAGTTTAGGTCCAGAGACTGATCTTAGTTTAGATAACTTATTTCTAAAACACAATGATGTTTTAAATTTTTTCTGTCAGTTTAATTTTACTACATTTCGGAAACAGGAATCAAATTTTATATTATCTTCATCTAAGCTGAGGACAGGCCTCCCTTGTGGCTCAGCTGGTAAACAGTCCACCTGCAATGCAGAAGACCTGGGTTCGATCCCTGGGTTGGGAAGATCCCCTGGAAAGGGAAAGGCTACCCACTCCAGTATTCTGGCCTGGAGAATTCCAGGGACTGTATAGTCCATGGGGTTGCAAAGGGTCTGACACAACTGAGCGACTTTCACTTTCACTTTAAGCTGAGGTCAAAGATTTCTGTGATTAAAAAACAAAACGAATATCATTTTTCTCTACGTGAAAACTTCTGATCTCAGTTCATTTCATAGCTACCACACATATATACGTACATGATTTTTAAATTTTTGCCACTTTATTTTTTTTTAATTGAAGGATAATTGCTTTAATTTTGTGGTTTTCTGTCAAACATCGACAAGAATCAGCCATAGGCACACCACTGTCCCCTCCCTTTCAAACCTCCCTCCCATCTCCCTGACCATCCCACCCTTCTAGATTGTTACAGAGCCCCTGTTTGAGTTCCCTGAGTCATACAACAAATTTCCACTGGCTATCTATTTTACATATGCTAATATAAGTTTCCATGTTACTCTCTCCACACATGTCACCCACCCCTCCTCCTCTCCCCCGACACCCATAGGTCTGTTCTCTGTGTGTGTTTCTCCATTGCTGCCCTGAAAATAAATTCATCAGTACCATCTTTCTAGATTCCATATATATGCATCAGCATACAATATTTATATTTCTTTCTGACTTACTTCACTCCGAAAGAATATTTGAAACCAGATTTTTAAAAATTCTGTCCCCATTATTAAAAGTAATAACTGATTTCCATTTCCCCCTCCTTTTGATGCTATCTGGCACTAGAATTTAAGTGGCATTAAATTCCACTTGCAGTTAATTCTATTGGTACAGTATGTTTTGGGAGCTAAATATTGATCCCTGCATGATGAAAATAGTATTCAAAGACAAAAATAAAGAAAAAAATGTGTTTAATGGTTAGACCACATCCTGCAGTTAGCTCAGAAGAACGTATCAATAATTACAAAGGAAAATGAAAAAGGGAGTATAAAAATCTTAGTAATACTTACAACTGGGAAAGAAGTCAGGTTCAGGGCATACAGATAATAGACCAGTTATACCACCTTTTTATTCAGACGAGATCGGGCGCGTTCAGGGTGGTATGGCCGTAGACCACCTTTTTATTCAAAGGACACCACACTTTATTAGTTGACAGTCTGCAGAGTTTAGCTGTAGTTTTAGAATCAGTCATGCTAATTTTGATATATATCTGGGGATGTATAGCATACTTCTACCTAAAAATCTCTTATTCTTAATAGTCTGTCTTCAAATCCAAGTTTCAGAATAGTTGCCATCCATTATTTTTTAAAGGAGCAATTCATTATGATTAAATGTTATTGAACCATTTAGAGAAAAGTTTCTGAAATGCAGAAAGTAGAACAAACTTGGGTTTCCTGCCTTTGAGTTCATACAATTAGTCCAGAAACCAGATCTTAAATGGCACAAGGCGATTTTCATAGTTTAAAGAGAGAAGAGAGTAAATCTGGTTTATCATGTTCTTATCTTTCAGAAACATGAGGACCTCTGTGAATTGAACAATAATCATAAAATTAGGAACAAAAGAATCAGATGGAACAAAGCCTTTTTTTTTCTTTTTTCTCCTTTCTTTTTTAGGATTCTAAATCACATACAAAACATTTGTTCTGCTCCAGCTCTTTGTGAACTAATTGGCTCTCCTGGAGGGATAGGTAATTGTACCTGACTACAGAAGCTGTCCCGAAGCTCCCTTGGAAAGCTCCAGTAAGCTTCTAGTGTTAGCAGCCATCAAGGATTTCACAGGTCAGGCATCGGATCGATACAGCTAAAAGCAGCAGGGACTGTAATGTCGACAGCAGGTTTCAGAAAGCGCTGCAAGTGCCAGTTTGTTCCTCTTCATGCAGAAGCTCAAGACAGCTTAATTAACCCTTGGAAAATACAATTTATCCAGAGGCTCGGCAGGTCCCTACCAGGCCTTATTGGTGAACTGATAGGAGAGATACTATAGCTGGCAGCGCTGAATTCCCATTTCCCCCTTTAATGCTGTTTCAGTTAGGATGCAAAGAAAACATGATTTTCGGTGGATGTGTTCATCCTGTCCTGAAGAGCCTGCAATAGGAGGCAGCTTTAGAGGGGGGTTTGTTAGAACTCACGTGTGACTTCAGCAGGAGCGAGGCTGGGCCTGGGCATTGATCATCCGAGTCCTGGGGCGAGACAGTGGGGTGTGTGTGTGTACGTGGGTGTGTGTGAATCAGATGTGTGTGTGAGGGAAAATCAGTGTGTCTGTGTGAGTATGAGGGAGGGGGGAAGAGATTGGGGGAGCAAACGCATTTTGTACTTTTTCACTGATGTAAATGCGTCCATGAACTTATTTAAAGATATCCTCTTGTTCATTGTCTATTTTTCATGTCTGTAATATATAACCAAGAAAAAACAGGTCCGAAAATATTTTATATCCCCCCAAATATTTTACTTGGGAAGAGAGAACAGAACACCAGCTGGGGTGATGGAGAAAGAAGTTAATTTGTCCTATATTATAGTCAAACTCTCCAGAGTTGTCCACTGTGCCACAGGTCTTTTCCCCTAGTGCAGTTCTTCCATGCTAAGTCAAGCAGCCAAGGAGACATAAATGAAGGTAACCAGATACAGAAAATATTGAAAGTTAGTGGGGCTTGAGGAATTGTGGCCACATGAGTGGTCTGGTGCGGTTCATTTAAATTGATAGTATCTACTTATATTCGCATTCACATTCACATTAGCTACATTTAAAAATTTTGTATCATTTCAATTAATTCCTATAAAAGTATTTTCCTGGGTTTGTATCTGTGATCATTAGTGAGAGTTCATGCATTCAGGTTCCAGAACAGTGAACCCTTGCAGGGATACAGTGCGGATAGATGCCATCTCCTTTCTGCTGGCTCATTTCCACTTATGATCAGATGCAAAGTAGATTGAAGTGGAAGAAATAAAATTAAATACAGATTAAATGTGCATACGATCAAACATGATCTCTTTAAAATAATTTATAACAAATGTAATACACACAGAGCAAAAACAATCATATTTGATGACAGGTGAGAAACCAGTACTCTTCACCCATCACCAGTCTTTCTCCCCAGAGCTGCAGCTTGTCACCACTCATGTTACTGGCTTTTCTATAGGTTGTTGCTATTGTTTTAGTTGCTAAATCATGTCCAACTCTGTGAGACCCCATGGACTCTAGCCTGCCAGGCTCCTCTGTATATGGAATTTCCCAGGCAAGAGTACTGGAGTGGGTTGCCTGTTTTTTCTCCAGGGGAACTTCCTGACCCAGATATTGAACCTGAGTCCTGTTTGGCAGCCAGATTCTTTACCACTGTTCTACCTGGGGAGCCTTTCTATAGGTACCAGCATGTATTTATTCAACAAGTACATACTGAACAGTTACTATGTGCCAGGTAACTTTTTAGACCTTGGTGAAAAGGTAACTGAAAGAAAGGAAGAAAGAAACAGGGACTTACATCAAAGAGTTTATTTAATAAGGTAGTTTACTTTTTGAGTAGACAAAAGATAGCCAAACAAAAACACATATATAATGTGTCAGGAAGTGACTATAAAGAAGTATGGAGCAGTGTAAGAAGTTGGGAGTTTCTATCATTATCATCCCTTCTAGCATTAGTTGGGGAAGTTGTTTCAAATAGGTAACACTGAGGAAAATTAGGGGGAAAAAAAAAAGAAAAGTGTTCCATGTACATACCTGGAGGAAGAGCTGATCAGGCAAAGGCAGCATGTGCAAAGGCCCTGAGGTTGAAGTGTGCTTTTCCTGACCACAGATGAGCAGGAAAGATTTTGTGGTTGAAGCAAATTATGCTTGGGAGAAAAAAAGCAGGACTTTAAGTCATGGGTATAGTCAAGACCCAGCTCATATAAGGCCTGCTGTGTCTTTCCAAGCATCATGTTGCTAGTAAGAGTAGAGCTGGGATTTGAACACAAGAATAACTGTGTATACCTAACCACCATGCTGTACTAGCATTTTGTTTTACACATGATCAAAAGGGAGTCATCTATGCTGTATCCCTTTTGTCTGCATGCCTGCATGCGAAGTTGCTTCAGTCATGCCCAACTCTATGCGAAGTACGAACCTATGGACTGCAGCCTGCCAGATTCTTCTGTCAATGGGATTCTCCAGGCAAGAATACTACAGTGAGTCGCTGTGTGCTCCTCCAGGGGATCTTCCCAACCCAGGGATCAAACTCCATGTTTCTTAAGTCTCCTACATTGGCCAGGTGGGTTCTTTACCACTGGCACCATGTGAGAAACCCCTCCCTTCTGCACCCGTTGTCTTATTCTGGTTAATCAAGAGTTGACTGTAATTCTAAATTAACAGACGTATTAACTGATCAGTTACAACATCTCCACCTGAAAAGAGACATCCATGTTTTCTAGTTGTATGTGAGAAGTGACAGAAGCTTTATCAAAAATTACGTATGTCTTCCAAAAAGACTTCCAAAAGGCTGAATACAGACCCAGTCCTTGACTAATGACACTGAAAAGGACCACAGCGGTTAACCAGTCAACCCTCTTCATTCTATAAACAAGGGGGGAAAGAAGGTCTAGAGTGATTAATAGTTTGCTTTTCAAATTCAGAAAAGTAGACCCCCACGGAGATGATCACTGATCTAGTAACTGTGATTTTCTGCCTCAGTGTCTGGGACGGCCCCTTTTCACCCTCTCCTCTCTTTCTGACTAGCTCTGCCCCAGTGTGCTCCTCCAGCTTCCAATTTCTGATAGCACTAAAAATTCACACTATGAATTTTTAAGTTTCTTATGGCAGGATATAAGAAAAAGAGAAGGCATGAAATCCCTCAAGCTCATTTTCATTGCCTCTTCAAACTGCCCACTGAAGCATCTAGAAAACAAAAGGGTAACATATATTTGTGAATTTCACTTTCTTTCTACACCCTTATGCTGTGAAGTTCAACAAAATGGCTGAAAAGTGAACGGTGGGAGGGTTGGGGCTGGGGGAGGAGGTGAGGCAGTGAGGGCTGGAGGCATAGCATAAATTCATTCATCAGATGACCTGTGATGTGATTTTTTTTTTGCCATGTGATGTGATTTTGAGCAGGTCTCTTAAGGTTGTTAAGCCCTAGATTCCTCTTGTGCAAATTGAGAGCTTGAATAGATAATCTCAAAGTTCCTGTCAGCATTAAATGAGGTTTTAAATTCATGCCATCAAAGGACCAGCACCTAGCTGTCACAACTTGTCCCCCAAAGCCACACACCATTCTTCCACTGCTGAGATTTCTGTACATTTCATGTAACTACCATTCAAATGTGGCATGCACTCCTAATTAGCACTTTATTAAAGCTCAGCTCCTGTGTCTGTAGTCCATTTTTCAAGATGACTTAAAAGAAATCAGAAATTGTATGCTATTCATTCCCTCTAAAAAGCATATTTTCAAGATGTATTTAGGCAATAGTGCTTTTCCAAAGCATAATTGTATCCTAATGTAAAAACTGCAAATATATTTCTTTTTTTGCCATGTTTGGCAAATCCTTAAATGACCTCACATTTTAGCATCATTATATAATACACAAAGGAAAATGCATTTTATGTGAACTTATACACATAAATAGGATTTAAAAAAATTCTTGACACATTACCGTATGCTGCATCCTTTTTATGGATTATGAAAGAACAGAAGACTAATATACTAACTGAAGTTTAAGAATTTCTCAACATTATCTGAATTTCTATGGCATTTACTCTATTTCACGACACATTTAAATGTCAGTCCGTTAACAGGGTCCTCAAAGTGTTTATATGTTGCCTGCATTTGAACAAGATTTTTTTATGTTTGCAACCGATCGATGCTACTACGTCTGAATCACAAAGATGAGAGACCGTCAGATTTATTGACGGATGTTGCTTATTCATATTACAGTTATTGCAATGTTTTCATGATCAAAGTGGAAATAACAGAATTAGCAAATACATCTGTTTGTTTAATGACATCCCCAACATAGCTTTTGTGCTCTAAAAGTATCGTGATACCATCTAAACTAGCCAGCTATATCTTTCTTCAGTTTTGACCTGGCTTCATATTTTTTCATAAGCTTATCATTATCTGAAATTATGCTACAAATATATATCCAATACTGTCTCTAATGTGAGTTGTCTAAATGTGGAAAGCATGATTCTAATCTTGTATCTCCAGCCCACAAAAATATTGAGCACATAGTAGATACGAAGTATATATTTGTTGGATAACTAAACTTTGCACCATTTGTATGCATTTTGAAGAAGAATATACAACATTGAGTTTATACATTGGCATATATCCATAGTATATTTTTAACATTCAGGAATCTCTAAGGCTGATAATTCAAATATAATAAACATGAGGTCTCTACAGCTAAGTGTGAGACCTGGAGATATTTATTTCCTGGCCTCATTCCAAAAAATGTTTAATGGGGAAATAGCTAAATTTTTAACAATGATGTATCTGAGAAGAAATGGCATATTAAGAAAACAGGAATAAAATGCAGTAGAAGTATAGAAAAATAGAAGCCAGAAATTTTAAAATAGGTTATGTGCCAAAGTCAGGAATGCTTCAGAACCAGAGCAACTGAGGCACCAGAAGAGAAAGGCAAGGTGCTTCCTCTAGCTCACACACCACCATCCTCCTTTACTCTGATTCTAACCTCACAGAGCAGACCTTTGGTTTCAAGTTGTCTTCCTGATGAGGGGCAGCAAATACAAGCATTACCCTCTACAGAAAGGGGATCTCTGATAATAAATTAATGAAACATGTCTCTAGTTTATACATAAACTTTATTATTCTAAGCTCATCTGTGAGAGACTGCCCCACCCTCAATATGGGACAACATCAATTTCATGAGATTCTAAGGCTGTGATCTAGACTCCAGGATAGTGTGTCAGAACTGACTTGATTCTTCAAGATCTCAAGTTGAGGAGGCTTAATCAACAAATTGAGGAGGCTCACCATGAGTCAAGATCTGAGATCCTGTCAGAACTGTGACTAGTCAGCTTGCATCTGCCCACACTCCTACGACCAGATACAAATGGATCCATTAATTTAATTAGTGTAAAAAACATTTTACCATATGCCAAAATATATACAAAATTCTATATCCTTACAGAGACCTGCCATTTTCCACTGCTTTTTAACAATTTCTAAGTTATTTGGCCACAGGACTGGAAAAGGTCACTTTTCATTCCAATCCCTAAGAAAGGCAATGCCAAAGAATGCTCAAACTATGGCACAGTTGCACTCATCTCACATGCTGGTAAAGTAATGCTCAAAATTCTCCAAGCCAGGCTTCAGCAATACATGAACCATGAACTTTCAGATGTTCAAACTGGTTTTAGAAAAGGCAGAGGAACCAGAGATCAAATTGCCAACATCCACTGGATCATCAAAAAAGCAAGAGAGTTCCAGAAAAACATATATTTCTGCTTTATTGACTATGCCAAAGCCTTTGACTGTGTGGATCACAATAAACTGTGGAAAATTCTGAAAGAGATGGGCATGCCAGACCACCTGACCTGCCTCTTGAGAAACCTGTATGCAGGTCAGGAAGCAGCAGTTAGAATTGGACATGGAACAACAGACTGGTTCCAAATAGGAAAAGGAGTATGTCAAGGCTGTATATTGTCACCCTGCTTATTTAACTTATATGCAGAGTATATCATGAGAAATGTTGGGCTGGAGGAAGCACAAGCTGGAATCAAGATTGCCGAGAGAAATATCAATAACCTCAGATATGCAGATGACACCACCATTATGGCAGAAAGTGAAGAAGAATAAAAAGCCTCCTGATGAAAATGAAAGAGGAGAGTGAAGGAGTTGGCTTAAAACTCTTCATTCAGAAAACTAAGATCATGACATCCGGTCCCATCACTTCATGGCAAATAGATGGGGAAACAGTGGCTGACTTTATTTTTCTGAGCTCCAGAATCACTGCAGATGGTGATTGCAGCCATGAAATTAAAAGACTCTTACTCCTTGGAAGGAAAGTTATGACCAACCTAGAAAGCATATTAAAAAGCAGAGACATTACTTTGCCAACAAATGTCCATCTAGTCAAAGCTATGGTTTTTCCAGTAGTCATGTATGGATGTGAGAGTTGGACTATAAAGAAAGCTGAGCACCAAAAAATTGATGCTTTTGAACTGTGGTGTTGGAGAAGACTCTTGAGAGTCCCTTGGACTGCAAGAAGATCCAACCAGTCCATCCTAAAGGACATTAGTCCTGGGTGTTCATTGGAAGGACTGATGCTGAAGCTGAAGCTCCAATACTTTGGCCACCTGATGTGAAGAGGTGACTCACTGGAAAAGACTCTGATGCTGTGAGGGATTGGGGGCAGGAGGAGAAGGGGACGACAGAGGATGAGATGGCTGGATGGCATCACCGACTTGATGGACATGAGTCTGAGTGAACTCCAGGAGTTGGTGATGGACAGGGAGGCCTGGCGCACTGCGATTCATGGGGTCGAAAAGAGTCTGACACGACTGAGCACCTGAACTGAAGTTATTTTGAGTTAAGACAAGGGATATAGTAAGTATCTAAAATCCCTGACAGAGAACAATCCCAGTCTCAGGAAGGATGGCAAGGAGCATACCTATTACCACTCCATAGATAACAAGGTAGACAATGACATTTACTACATCAGAATAAGACAGTTTAATACTCAGTGATATCATGTGTCATCATAGTATCACAGATTCCTCTTGTCTGTCAAATTCCATGGACATCATTGGGCCAGATGAATGCTCTAAAATAGTGGGTTGGGTTGCAGCTTAGGAAAATAAGGTCAAAGGTTCAGCACCTTTTATAGCAATCAGCAAACAAGTTAGTGATCACATTCAGTTCAGTTCAGTTCAGTCACTCAGTCGTGTCCAACTCTCTGCGGCCCCATGAATCACAGCACGCCAGGCCTCCCTGTCCATCACCAACTCCCGGAGTACACTCAAACCCATGTCCACAGAGTCGGTGATGCCATCCAGCCATCTCATTCTCGGTCATCCCCTTCTCCTCCCTCCCTCAACCTTTCCCAGCATCAGAGTCTTTTCCAGTGAGTCAACCCGTCGCATGAGGTGGCCAAAGTATTGCAGTTTCAGCTTCAGCATCAGTCCCTCCAATGAACATCCAGGATTGATCTCCTTTAGAATGGACTGGTTGGATCTCCTTGCAGTATAAGGGACTCTCAAGAGTCTTCTCCAACACCACAGTTCAAAAGCATCGATTCTTCGGCGATCAGCCTTCTTCACAGTCCAACTCTCACATCCATACATGACCACGGGAAAAACCATTGCCTTGACTAGACGGACCTTGGTTGGCAAAGTAATGTCTCTGCTTTTTAATATACTATCAAGGTTGGTCATAACTTTCCTTCCAAGGAGCAAGCGTCTTTTAATTTCATGGCTGCAATCAGCATCTGCAGCGATTTTGGAGCCCAAAAAATTAAAGTCTGACACTGTTTCCACTGTTTTTCCATCTATTTCCCATGAAGTGATGGGACCAGATGCCATGATCTTTGTTTTCTGAATGTTGAGCTTCAAGCCAACCTTTTCACTCTCCTCTTTCACTTTCATCAAGAGGCTTTGAGTTAGGGTTTATAGTCACCTTAACTAACTTAGTGATGCTGCACAGCCATCCACAGAATTTGATCAGTATCATGAGATGGAGAGAAGTTAAAGTGAAAGAGTTAGTCATTCGGTTGTGCCTGACTCTTTGCAACCCCATGGACTATAACCTGTCAGGCTCCTCTCTTCAAAGAATTCTCTGGGCAAGAATACTGGAGTGGGTTTCCATTCCCTTCTCCAGGGTATCTTCTGGACCCAGGGATCAAACCTGGGTCTCCAGGCAGATTCTTTATTGTCTGAGGCACCAGGGAAGCACATCTACAGAATTTGTTCAGTATGATGAGACAGAGAGAAAGAAGGAAGCATACAAATAATAAACTGTAGGGAGGAGGAGGTCTCATCCCCTAAAGACTGGTCTGGTTTGGTTCAGTTCCAAAATTAAAGTGTTTTCTTGTAAAGAGTATCATTATCTATAATTCTTTCATGGTGACAGCTCGACTTGGAATTCTCTAAGTTGCTTTATTCATTATCAAATCAAATAACTATAGAATGTTAATATATAAATTTTTTTCGGAGAAAAGCAATCGAGGTTGAATAATTACTCCCAAATCTCAGGCACCAAAAGTGCCTACCTGGCTTTGCAGAAAAGTTTGAATCATTAGAGTACAGAACCAACATGAAAAGTACTCCTAGTATGCTGAAGAAAAGGATAAGATCATGTAAATCATGAAAGAAAAAAATTAAGGATAAAGAACAAATGTACAAACTATAAAAAATAGAAATATGAAGGAAGAAATCCAAGCAATTTGAGTAAAGTAATAAAGGTATAAGAGAAGAAACTACTTCTCATCTAAAAATTTTTGAATTTAGAATTAAGGGACTTGCTCATTGGTCTGGTGGTTAAGACTTCACCTTCCAGTGCAGTTGGTGGGGGTTTGAGTCCTAATCAGGGAGCTAAGATCCCACATGCCTTGTAGCCAAAAAAAAACAAAATAGAGCAATATTGCAATATTGTAAAAAAAAAAAAATTCCACACTTTAAAAATGGTCCACATTAAAAATACATATATATTTACAAAAAAAGAAATTGAGAATGTTCACCATTATAAATCAAGAAAAATAAATGAGAGAGATACTTGCTTACCTGGACATATTCTAGTAAAATGTTTGATTCTTAAGCATAAAGTGAGATTCACTGTAAAGGAACAGCTAAACTGGTCTTAGAATGCCAGAAGAAAATAAACATCTGTGGTGCTTTGAGAGGAAACAGTTGATTCAAGATTTTATACCCAATCAAGCTGCTGTTGTTATGTGAATGTCATCTTAAGATGAGCAGTGTATCAGAAAATATACCATTTTGTACCTTTTTACCAAATAAAAAAATTTGCCCCAGGTTACCAGAAGATTAATCAAATTTTAAAGCTGAATAATGAGAAAGAAATGCCAAGTTTGACTGCCAAAGAGTATTGATATTGGTTAAAAATTTAGAGATAGTCTAAAGCAGTATTGTCCCATTGGAAAAACATTGACTTTGTGGAATACTGAAAATGTTCTAGGCTTTAAAACCAGTTCTATAGTTGAAAATTTAGGGGAAATTTTACATAATTCAACTTCCTAGAGAAAATTCACCATACTTTTGATTATATTAGTCTCCCTTGAGATGCCTTTTGGGCTTCCCAGGTGGTTCAGAGGTAAAGAATCAGCCTGCAATGCAGGAATCACAGGAAACAGAGGTTCAAGCCCTAGTCGGGAAGATCCCCTGGAGGAGGGCATGGCAACCCACTCTAGTATTCTTGCTGGAAAATTACATGGACAGAGGAGTCTGGTGGGCTGCAGTCTATAAGGTTGCATGACTTGGTGACTAAACAACAACAACAAAGATGCCTTTAAATTAGAATATCAGAGTAATTGTGTTTATCTCTGCACTGTCTATCTAGCCTTACTGTGAAAGAGTCCTTTCCATGGAATACACCAATGTATTATAAAACAAAGTATTTTTGGAAGTCTCTAGAAAATGCTATCCTCAATAATTTGATAAATGTACCTAAAGATAAAACATAAAGGACAAAATTTGCAGAGAGATGCCTGAAAGAGGGATCAATATGACAAAAATTAGGATGACAGAGAATCGGAGGAATTATGGATGGGAAACTAACAAAGTAGAGAAGAACAACACAGTCTTCATTTTTTATTTGGTAAAATCACGAGTTATCTTAATTTTGAATTACAAAATTCAAAGAATTCAAACAATTTAAGAATTGTTTTTAAAGTTAAACACTTGAAAATTTAAATTCATTTGCCTAGTTACAGATCAAGGGGGACATCATTCACATTATTAATTTTAAAGATAGCAATTTAGGAAATCATGAGGTTGAGTGTTGTTTATATATCCAAACTTTTTGTATGGAGCTTGGACTGCATCAAAATTAAATTCATATCTTATATATAACCCTTTATTAAAGGAAGAGTAGAAACTAAATAAAGATTGGAAATTGCTAATATGTTAAGTATCTATGCATATTTACATGTGAGATATTCATTTTGCTTGTTTTATAACTTTAACTGCTTTTGATATTGAATTTACATCTTCCCTGGTGGCTCAGACAGTAAAGAATCCACCTGAAAATATAGGAGACCAGGGTTTGATCCCTGGGTTGGGAAGATCCTCTGGAGGAGGGCATGGAACCCACTCCAGTATTCTTGCCTGGAGAGTCCCATGGACAGAGAAGCCTGATGGGCTACAGTTCATTGGGTTGCAAAGAGTTAGACATGACTTAGCAATCAATACTTTCACTTTTATGCCTTATAATTCCTCGATACTCAAAGGAAAATCTGTATTAAAAGAAGAACCTGTTTCTTGAAGATCCATAAAGCACTTGAGCCAGGGTTCTTTTTAGTAAACAGCCAGTCATATTTAATTAAACGATTCAGCTGGTAAAGAATCTGCCTGCAATGAAGGAGATCCTGGTTCAATTCCTGGGTCGGGAAATCCCCTGGTAAAAGGAATAAGCTACCCACATCAGTATCCTGATGGCTCAGATGGTAAAGAATCCTCCTGCAATGTGGGAGACCTGGGTTTGATCCCTGGGTTAGGAAGATCCCCTGGAGAAGGGCATGGCAACCCATTCCAATATTCTTGCCTAGAGAATCCCCATGGACAGAGGAGCCTGGTGGGCTACAGTCTATGGGCTCACAAAGAGTTGGACAGGGCTGAGCAACTAAGCACATAGTACAGTAATATCTGTATATACATTTTCATTGTTTATTTTTGTTTTACACTGTTACTTCTTTTCCATCTATGGAATATTTTATGTTTTAACAGAAAATTTGTTTCAAAAATTCTGATTTTAGCAAAATATACAATATTCTCATATCATCAACACATTTTGGTATAAAAGTACATATATATTCACACATACATCTAGCTATATAAATATGTATATGAATATGTATGTATGTGTTTTATATACATGCATTCTACATATCTTTTATAATATGTAATTATTTCATCTGCCCTTCCACATAAACCTAATTCTCTGGCATTGGCCACACAATACAGACTATAGGATTATATGAAAGAAAAAAATAGGTAAGAAGAAAACGGAAATTGAAACATGTTCATATCAAGAGGTCAATGGGATTCTTTTATGGTGAAGCAGAAAGACCTCAGCACAGGAACAGAGAACATTTTTGAAGCTATAAGGTGGACAGTGGGGCTAGCAAGCCAAAGCAAGAGTGTTCTAAATGCAGAATAAGAGGAGAGATTTCTTAAACTGCTTAAGCATCGAAACAGCTGATCCTAAAAGACGTCAACTCAAGGGTTTCTTTTAATACCTTCCTCAGTTCTCCTGTTTTACATTTCATTTGTTTTGTTTATTATATCCCTTCTCTTCATTTTTCTTAGGACTCCTCAAAGTGCTTTTTCTAAATTCTTGAAATATAAGCTAAATTAATAGATTTTTACCACTGTCACTATAGAATTACTTTAAAACCAATCCCAAGGATCAGTTTGTTTCATCTCTAAATGTTTCATAAATCTCTTTTAATTAGTATATTTTTTCTTCCTCTTTGTTTCTTTTACAGTTTATTTATTAAAGAGACTGTAGAGCTTTCCACATTCTGTACTCCACTGCTTGTATCTCTGTGGGGTCACTTACATGTTCCCTTAGTCTATGTGTTTTCCGTAGACTGGTGGTAACATGCAGAGTCTTTGTGTTGGGATCTCCACGATCACCTTCAGGTTCAGTGATTCGCTAGACAAATTCACAGGACTCAGCATATAGTCATATTTGTGGCTATGGTTTATTACCCAAAAAAGATATAAAGAAAGTCAACAAATGGTAAAGATACATGGGGACTCCAGGTGCAAACTTGCAAGAGCCCTCTCCCAGCACAGTCACACAGTATTCACTTAGCAGCAAGTGAAGTGAAGTGAAGTCACTCAGTAGTGTCCGATCTGAGACCCCATCAACTGTAGCCTACAAGGCTCCTCCGTCCATGGGATTTTCCAAGTAAGAATACTGGAGTAGGTTGCCATTTCCTTCTCCAGGAGATCTTCCTGACCCAGGGATTGAACCCGGGTCTCCCACATTGTAGACAGATGCTTTACCATCTGAGCCACCAAGTGACAACACACATAAAATGCCATACGCTTAGGAAGTTCACTAGAAACTCAGGGTTTAAAGTTTTTATTAGGGGCCAATAGCTCAGCTGGCCATTCTAGCTGAGCTATTTAGAATCCTAAAAGATGATTCTGTTAAAGTGCTACACTGTATATGCCAGCATACTTGGAAAACTCAGCAGTGGTCACAGGACTGGAAAAGGTCAGTTTTCATTCCAGTCCCAAAGAAGGTCAATGCCAAAGAATGTTCAATCTACCACACAGTTGCATTCATCTCACACTCTAGCAAGGTTATGCCCAAAATCCTTCAAGTTGGCTTCAGCATTACATAAACTTCCAGATGTACAAGAACTTCCAGATGTATAAGCTGGGTTCTGAAGAGGTAGAGAAACCAGAGATCAAATTGTCAGCATTGTTGGATCATGGAGAAGGCAAGGGACTTCCAGAAAAACATCTACTTCTGCTTCATTGACTACACTAAAGCCTTTGATTGTGTGGATTACAAAAAACTGTGGAAAATTCTTAAAGAGATGGGAATACCAGACCACCTTACTTGCCTCCTGAGAAACCTGTATGCAGATCAAGAAACAACAGTTAGAACCAGACATGGAACAATTGACTGGCTTCAAATTGGGAAAGGAGTACAACAAGGCTTACTTAACTAGTATGCAGCATGTGCTAAGTCACTTTAGTCACGTCTGACTTTTTGTGACCCCATGGACTATAGCCCGCCAGTTTCTCTGTCCATGGGATTTTCCAAGCAAGAATACTGGAGTAGGTTGCTATTTCCTCCTCCAGGACATCTTCTCAACCCAGAGATAGAACTGGTGTCTCTTAGTTCTCCTGCATTGGCAGGCAGGTTCTTTACCACTAGTGCCACCTGGGAAGCCCTACCACCAGTAGCAGCATACATCATGAGAAATGCCAGTCTGGATGAATCACAAGCTGGAATCAAGATTTCCATAAGTATCTACAACCTCAGATATGCAGATGATACCACTCTAAAAGTGAATGGCAACTAAAGAGCCTCTTGAGGAGGGTCAAAGAGGAGAGTGAAAAAACTGGCTTGAAACTCAACATTCAAAAAACTAAGATCATGGCATTTAGTCCCATCACTTCATGTCAAATATAAGGGGAAAAAGTGGAAGCGGTGACAGATTTTCTCTTCTTGGGCTCCAAAATCACTGTGAATAGTCCTGCAGCCATGAAATTAAAAGATGCTTGCTCCTTGGAAGGAAAGCTATGACAAACCTAGACAGTATATTCAAAAACAGAAACATCACTTTGCCAATAAAGGTCTGTATAGTCAAAGCGATAGTTTTTTCAGTAGTCATGTATGAATGTGACAGTTGGACAATAAAGAAGGCTGAGTGCTGAAGAACTGATGCTTTCAAATTGTGGTGCTGGAGAAGACTGTTGAGAGTCCCTTGGACTGCAGTGAGATCAAACCAGCCAATCCTAAAGGAAATCAACCCTGAATATTCATTGCAAGGACTGATGCTGAAGCTCTGATGCTTTGGCCACCTGATGTAAGAACCAACTCACTGGAAAAGACTGATACTGGGAAAGATTGAAGGCAAAAAGATAAGAGGGTGGCAGAGAGTGAGATAGTTACATAGCATCACCATCTCAATGGACATGAATTTGAGCAAACTCAGGAAGATAGTGAAGGACAGAGGAGCCTGGTGTGTTGCAGTCCGTTTGGTTGAAAGAATTGGACACAACTTAGTTACTGAACAACAACTACATTTCATGCAGGCACCTTCTACCTGGCACATACCACTATTTGAGACACCCAGAAAGAAAGGGTGTTAAGCATTAGTCAGCTAATTCAAACAGTTAAAGCACAGTGAGGCATTCTTATCAGGGAATGGAGGTAACTCAACATCCAAGCTTCCAGATACCAGTCAAAGACCAACTTTAAGCAGGTTTTAGTACGGATTAGGAAACTTGGGCCTCCTCTGTTAACTATTATCTGTGCAGTCTTGATATGATTGTATCTTTTGGTGTTATTTTGTTTGTTTGCAAGACTGCTTTGTAAGTAGAATCTTCTTTCAGAAAACTCATAATTCCTGCTTCTGTTTATTTTTTATGTTGCTGCTGCTGCTGCTGCTGCTGCTGCTGCTGCTAAGTCACTTCAGTCGTGTCCGACTCTGTGTGACCCCATAGACGGAAGCCCACCAGGCTCCCCCGTCCCTGGGATTCTCCAGGCAAGAACACTGGAGTGGGTTGCCATTGCCTTCTCCAATGTGTGAAAGTGGAAAGTTTTTATGTTAGGATCTATTTATAATCAATGCTTAAATCCATTATTTCATTTAGGATTAAAAATGATTGTATTCTATTTCTATTTTCACATTTACTAACTGGAACAATTATATTAAGAGAAGACTTTTCCTAAAATAAGAAAGACAGAGAGTTCATTTCACATAGAACAGGCAAATGAATTCTTAAATTGATTACTTAGCATTCTCAGAGGTGACCAATGAGATTTTTTCTTTAATTATTATTATCTACTAATGTATTTATAAACATATTGCATATGTTCCAACTCCTTTGTGTGTGGTTGTTGTCTGTTTGCTTTTGCTGTGCTTTTAAGAGAAAATACATATGATATCATATCAATATTTCTAACTCAAATGTAGAACCGGAGCCTTTAATTCCCTTAATGTTATACCTGTCTCTCTTCTCTCTTATACCAAGATTTTTAGTTCCTAATGATTCTTAATGCACTTTTTCCTACTATACATGTGTAATAGTTACAGAATAAGAACCCCAAGAGTAGATTACTAAAACAGTTTAATTTGTTTCTGTTGTTTGGGTTTTTAGGATGTAACTCACTAAGAAATTTCAGTTGATTCACTATATTTTAATCTCTTGCGTTAATTATTTTCTGGGTGGTTATGCCAACAGCTTACTACAGACTTAGACTCATTTTTCTCATTTTAATTTTGTGTTTAACTTTTTGCATTTTTTCATTTTGATTTAATTTTTCAAATTTCCATAAAATAACATTCATAATTACAAAGTCAAGTCTATAAAACAAGATATATAACTTTTTAATCTTCAATACCTAGATCTTATTCCTTTTTCCTGTCCTATAGATAAGTATACACAGTTTTCTCCAACTTACTTTTCTTTTTCATTTAAAAATATGTATTGAAAATTATTCCATATGTGTATATAAAAATGTCCCTTATTTATTTTTATAGCTACCTATTTCCATTGTATGAATGTAATTAGTGCATATTCAATCAGACACCAATTGGTGAGTATTTGGGCTCTTTCCAATTTTCGCTACTATAAATAGCTCTAGTAAATAGCCTCATACATATGTCTTTCATAGTTTTCCAGAGTATCATTGGGATAGATTCCTAGAAATGAGTTTTCTGGGTCAAAGGGTAAATGTTTATATAGTTTTGGTAGATGTTGCCAAATTTTATTCCATGGGGGTTGTACCATTTTTTATTATCATGAGCACTATATGAGTGCATATTTTCTCATAATCTTGCCAACAGATGTCAAACTTTTGGATTTTTGCCAATCTGATAGAGGAGAAATAGTTTCTCAGTGTAATTTTAATTGGCATTTCTCCTATCGTGAGTAAATTTTAACATCTTTTTTCATATCTTTAAGGGCCAGAAAACATAAGTAGAAAATATATAAAAAGTATGATCTCCTATTAACAAGTAAATATATTTCAAATAAACAAGTGATGATAAATAAGAAACGCATCAACATAATATGTAGTACAAGTGTATCAAATTTAAATATATTTACTCAAAAAAGGCTGAAAAGCATTTTCCCTTTCATCATCTACTACCCATTTCTCAAGAGTTCTTTTAGCTTTTAAATTTTGAGCTCTATGTAATAAATTCTGCTTAAATTATTTACCTCTTTTGACCTTTCAATAAAGTAAGAGAAATACAAAATAATAATTGTCTTGTAGCACTGTAAAACTATGTATGGCCATCAAAGAAGTAAATTTTAGGGTTTTTCTGGAAGACATCATGCAGATATCATTAAAATTACAAAGGACTGTGCTAGTCCTAAGTGCTGAAAATTAAAGATTAAAGAAAGGATAACTCCCAGAGAGTTTCTCATTTCTTGGCAAATGTATATTCCTAAAAGTCACAGAGGGACCTTTATGTCCAGAGAAAAATTAAAACAATTTTACTGTGAAAACCAATCTTCTTCAGGGAAAAATGCATTTTAATTCTGGGAAGGATTTATGAGGGAGAAACATGTTAGGTACCTGAAACTATAGAATGAAAGGCAAACAGAAGAGTAAAGATGCCAAAAACAAGGTATATGTGTGGGAGGCAAGGAGGTGGAAGAATTTCAAAAAAATCAAAGGCTCTGAGGGAAGAAGCAACTGTGTCCTATAGACTAAAATAATATTGGGTAAGGTAACAGCAACAAGTTGATTCTAAGTGTGATAAAAAGCCATGGAAGAATATTGCATTTATTTAAAACTATTTTTTCTGCTGTGAAGAAAATGTGGTCAGAGGGGAAACTGACTGATAGAGCTGTAATCATGAAGAAATATTTTATAATACCTTTCTCTCAGAAACTATCAGTTCGAATAGATATATAAATTTAATAAAGTCTGAATTGATTAATATATTGATGATTTTGTAACCAACTAACATAGAATACATATGCTTTTCAAATTTCCATGGGATATGTTTAATCAATTATCTATAAATTATTAAGACCTATAGGAAAATTCCATTAAACTGAAATAAGATGAGCATATTTTCTTATTACATTCTGAAGGACAAGAACTTTTCTTGTCCAAAATATTTCTTATTTTATATAAGAAATGCAAATCATATCTCTCAGAAGTAGAAAAGAATTTCTTATAAAAAATCAGCTAAAAATACAGAATCTGTAGAACTCAAGAAAAAATGAACATATCTTGTTAAATTATGCGGGATAAAGGCAAAACCACAGAGTAAATTTATGGCTCTATAGTCTTTCTAGTAGTCATGTATGGATGTGAGAGTTGGACTGTAAAGAAGGCTGAGCATCAAAGAATTGATGCTTTGGAACTGTGGTGTTGGAGAAGACTCTTGAGAGTACCTTGGACTGCAGGGAGATCCAACCAGTCAATCCTAAAGGAAATCAGTCCTGAATATTCATTGGAAGGAAGGATGCTGAAGCTCCAATACTTTGACCACCTGATGTGAAGAACTGAGTCATTGGAAAAGACCCTGATGTTGGGAAAGATTGAAGGCAGGAGGAGAAGGGGACAACAGAGGATGAGATGGTTGGATGGCATCACCAACTCGATGGACATGAGTTCAAGAAAGCTCCGGGAGTTGGTGATGGACAGGGAGGCCTGGCATGCTGCAGTCCATGGGGTCGCAAAGAATCAGACACAACTGAGCGACTAAACTTAACTGAATTGCTTTACAAATGTGTTAGTTTCTGCTGTACAGTAAAGTGAATCTGTTATACATATACATATCCCATCTTTTTTGGATTTTCTTTAAATTTAGGTTACCATAGAGCACTGAGTAGAGTTCCCTGTTCTATACAGGAAGGTCTCATTAGTTATGTTTTATACAAAGTAATGTATATATGTCAATCCCATTCTTCCAATTCGTCCCCCCCCCACCTTGGTAACCATATATTTGTCTTTATATCTGAGACTATTTCTGCTTTTCAAATAAGTTCCTCTGTATCATTTTTCTAGATCGCACATATAAGCGATATTATAGGATGTTTGTTTTTCTCTTTCTGACTCACTTCACTCTGTAAGACAGACTCTAGGTCCATTCATGTCTCTGCAAATTGCACAGTTTTGTTCATTTTATGACTGAGTAATATTCCACTGTTTAGGTGTACCACATCTTCTTTATCCATTCTTCACAATGGTCAGCTCTTACTTGATAAACAGTGGCATCAAAATACACAAAGCAAAAGCTATTGTACATTCGTGAAGAAACTAAAAAAAATTAATACAGTGAAGAAATTGACACCATCACATTTGAGAGATTAGGACTAAGACACTGATAAAGATATCTTAAATAATGTAATTTATAAGATTTAACTGAGTTATACATAATGTCATAAATTATAGAGAACATATTTTATTTGTATATTATATTACACAAATTATTTGCAAACTGTGCTACCAAATTTTAAGCTCAAACAACCTCTAACAATTTAAAAAGTAGAATTTGTACAAGCAAGTCTCTCTAATAAACAATAAGAAAAATACACTGTACCAAGAAATTAATAACAAAGTTATATATCTGTAAACCAAGGTATTCTAGATAAGATCAGTAGCTGAACTGAATCTTTGGCTCATTCCCAAAATTAGCCATGCTCCAAACACATAAAAGTGCTAAACAAAATCAGAATGATGGTAAACTTCTTAGGAGCAATTTTAAGTGCAGAAAGATAATGAAGTAGTGCCTTTTGTGCTAAGATTTTTTTTAAACAGTCAAGTTAGGTTTGTATATTAGTTTTCTATTGCCACCATAACAACTTGCAACAGACTTTAAGGTTTAAGCTTAAACCAATAAAAATGTATTACCTTAAAGTTCTTGGCTCATGATGCTCTTCCTGCATCTTTAAAGCCAGCAATATTGCATCTCTTTAATTTTTCTTTCATAGTCACTTCTTCATCTAATTGCCTTGAAAGGACTCACTGGATTAGATTGAGCCCACCTGGATAGTCCAGGACACTTTTCCTATCTCAAGATCTTGAGCCTTAATCACATCTGCACAGTCCCTTTTCCACATAATGTATTCATAAATTTCAGGGGTTGAGACATTGACATCTTTGAAAAGCTGTTATGCTGACCACCACACACCTGTCAAGTTATCATGTAAGTTTAAAGAAAATTTTTTTTAAAAAAGCCCAGAAGAAAACTATTAATATTGTAGGATTCTAAATTAAGAGTATTTGTCTCCTTTTAATACTTTCCGTCTTGGCATTCCCTGGTGGCTCAGAGGTTAAAGCGTCTGCCTCCAATGCGACCCGGGTTCAATCCCTGGGTTGGGAAGATCCCCTGGAGAAGGAAACGGTAACCCACTCCAGTATTCTTGCCTGGAGAATCCCATGGACGGAGAAGCCTGGTAGGCTACAGTCCACGGGGTCGCAAAGAGTCGGACACGACTGAGCGACTGAACGGAACGAACGTCTTGGCATTACTTGCTGCTACTGAAAAGTTTACTGTCAAGAGGGAAACAGAATTGGCTATAACCCAATACAGAATAAAAAGTTTAAAAAACAAAGAGAGGGGAGTAGAAACAACAAGTTCCTACTATATAGCACAAGGAACTATACTCAATATTCTATGATAAACCATAATGGAAAAGAATACAAAAAAGAATGCATGTGTGTGTGTGTGTGTGTGTGTATAGGATTATGGGAGGTTGGTAGAGCATATGGACTAGCATCTCCTCTCCTTTTGATCTTTCCTGAATTTTTCTGTTTATTGTAACTTGTTAGTTCCACATTCTTTACCAGGACCTCCTGCTCAAAGACAACTCATGCAAGTGGTTACTATCAGTTCCAAACACGGCAAGCAGTTTCAGTTAGTGGTTCTTCTAACAATAGTAAAAGTGCAAATGAGCATAATTGTTCCATATGTAGAGCTGAAGAGTACGGAGGACACTCTGGACTATATACATATATACATAAAAGTAAAAACAACTTCATACTTCAACCTAACAAAAAGAAAATTAAACGAATCTACAGTACAGCCCCAAGTAGCAATGTAAATGCAAAACAAAACAAAGCTTTCCCAACTCAAATGCCAACAATGTATTTTACATGTATTAAGAGAAAAATACTCAGTGACCAAGTAGGTCATTTCTAAAATAAAAGAGTAGGAAATTTGACACTATAACTTATCTCTAGTAAGAGGGTAAAAATCATGTAACTATTAATATACGGCAATATAATTTATCTCTGATAAGAAGATGGAAATCCTGTAATTGTGCTGTTAAATGCTAAAAGGCATTATATTAACAGTTAACTATACCAAGCTTTTTTCTTTCATTTGCTAAAACTTTCTTATTAAACTAGAAAAGGAAGGATCCTTCTTTAACATAATAAAACTGTTTCAACCCAATATACCCCATGAGTGACACACTGAATTAAATCCCTGTAATGTCAGGGAGGAAACAGATGGCTCAAGACAATGTCCTTGAAGTTACAATCAATCCAACTAGAGGACAATAATGACACATTTTGAAAAGAAGGAGATAATTTATTTTCTTTAGCTAACATTACTATCTATCATAAAAAAACCCAAGGAAAAAAATTAAAAAGTGTTAAAAGCGATCATTATAAAATAAACATCTAAAATTCTGTAGCCTTTCTACCTATCAACAAAAGCAAGCTGGAAGATAGTGAAAGACTGCATTTTAAAAGCAGCAAAAAGACATAGGATCTAGGAATGAAACATTTTTAAAAGACAAAAGAATATGGAACATATATAAAGAAAACTAAAACATTTTATTAAATATTTCACAAAATTAAGGTTATCAAAAAGTCATTTTAAAAATCATTAAAAAGTCACCATTAAGTCATATGCTTGTTATGTTCTAATTTTCTATACATTAGAAGCACACCATAAAAAATATCTCTTGCTGGATAGCTACCTAGCTAGGCATAGTTTGGGCAAAATTGTATCTCTGCTAAGGGAATTGCTTAAAAATTATTCTATATTCATCAAATAGAATATTATAGACAAAATGAAATGTACATTATGAAATAACAATATATAGAAATAATATCGGAGAAGGCAGTGGCAACCCACTCCAGTACTCTTGCCTGGAAAATCCCATGGACGGAGGAGCCTGGCAGGCTGCAGTCCATGGGGTAGTGAAGAGTTGGACACGACTGAGTGACTTCACTTTCACGCACTGGAGAAGGAAATGGCAGCCCACTCCAGTGTTCTTGCCTGGAGAATCCCAGGGACGGGGCAGCCTGGTGGGCTGCCGTCTATGGGGTCGCACAGAGTCGGACACGACTGAAGTGACTTAGCAGCAGCAGCAGAAATAATACGAAAAATAGTTATATCTCCTTTATTACTATATAATCAGTATATACTAATTACTTAAAGTTGTTATATAAATAATAAAAAATTACTTATATAATCAGTTTATAATAAATACTTATCAGAAAAGAAAGGATTGTGAGAGAAAATAATCACAGACAAAAAATAAATGAATTTGACTATGTAAAATATCTTACCTCTAACATAATAGAACTATATCAACCCAGTATACGGAGTTAAAACACTAGAAGCAGCCCAATTGCCAGCTAGTCACAATTCAGTTCAGTTCACTTGAGTTGCTCAGTCGTTTCCGACTCTTTGTGACCCCATGCACTGCAGCAAGTCAGGCCTCCCTGTCCATCACGAACTCCTGGAGGTTATTCAAACCCATGTCCATTGAGTCAGTGATGACATCCAACCATCTCATCCTCAGTTGTCCCCTTCTCCTCCCACCTTCAATCTTTCCAGGCATCACATCAGGTGACCAAAGTATTGGAGTTTCAGCTTCAGCATCGGTCTTTCTAATGAATATATCAGGATTCATTTCCTTTATGATGGACTGGTTGGATCTCCTTGCAGTCCAAGAGACTTTCAAGAGCCTTCTCCAACACCACAGTTCAAAAGCATCAATTCTTTGGCGCTCAGCTTTCTTTACAGTCCAACTCTCACATGCATACATGACTGGAAAAAACATAGCCTTGACTAGACGGACCTTTGTTGTCAAAGTAATGTCTCTGCTTTTTAATATGCTGTCTAGGTTGTTCCTTCAAAGGAGTAAGCGTCTTTTAATTTCATGGCTGCAGTCACCATCTGCAGTGATTTTGGAGCCCAAAAAAATAAAGTTTGCACTGTTTCCCCCATCTATTTACCATGAAGTGATGGGACCAGATGCCATGTTCTTCATTTTCTAAATGTTGAGTTTTAAGCCAACTCCTTCATTATCCTCTTTCACTTTCATCAAGAGGCTCTTTATTCTTCTTCACTTTCTGCCATAAGGGTGGTGTCATCTGCCTATCTGACGTTATTGATATTTCTTCTGGCAATCTTGATTCTAGCTTGTGCTTCATCCAGCCCAGCGCTTCTCATGATATACTCTGCTGCTGCTAAGTCGCTTCAGTTGTGTCCGACTCTGTGCGACCCCATAGAAGGCAGCCCACCAGGCTCCCCCATCCCTGGGATTCTCCAGGCAAGAACACTGGAGTGGGCTGCCATTTCCTTCTCCAATGTGTGAAAGTGAAAAGTGAAAGTGAAGTCGCTCAGTCGTGTCTGACTCATAGCGACCCCATGAACTGCAGCCTACCAGGCTCCTCCGTCCATGGGATTTTCCAGGCAAGAATACTGGAGTGGGGTGCCATTGCCTTCTCTGATATACTCTGCATATAAGTTAAATAAGCAGGGTGACAATATAGAGCCTTGACAGACTCCTTTCCCTATTTGGAACAAGTCTGTTGTTTCATGTCCAGTTCTAACTGTTTTTTCCTAACCTGCATACAGATTTCTTAAGAGGCAGGTCAGGTGGTCTTGTATTCCTATCTCTTTCAGAATTTTCCACAGTTTGTGGTGATCCACACAGTCAAAGCTTTTGGCATAGTCAATAAAGCAGAAATTGATGTTTTTTGGAACTCTCTTGCTTTGTCGGATCCAACGGATGTTGGCAATTTGATCTCTTGTTCCTCTGCCTTTTCTAAATCCAACTTGAACCTCTGAAAGTTTAGGTTCTCATATTGTTGAAGCCTGGCTTGGAGAATTTTGAGCATTACTATCATTGAGATGAGTGCAGTTGTGCAGTAGTTTGATCATTCTTTGGCATTGCTTTTCTTTTAGATTGGAATGAAAACTGACCTTTTCCAGGCCTGTGGCCACTGCTGAGTTTTCCAAATTTGCTGGCATATTGAGTACAGCTCTTTCACAGCATCATCTTTTAGGATTTGAAATAGCTCAACTGGAATTCCATGACTTCCACTAGCTTTGTTCGTAGTGATGCTTCCTAAGGCCCACTTGACTTCACATTCCAGGATATCTGGCTCTAGATGAGTGATCACACCATCTTGATTATCTTGGTCGTGAAGATCTTTTTTGTACAGTTCTTCTGTGTATTCTTACGACCTCTTCTTAATATCTTCTGCTTCTGTTAAGTCCATACAATTTCTGTGCTTTATTGAGCCCATCTTTGCATGAAATATTCCCTTGGTATCTCTGATTTTCTTGAAGAGATCTCTAGTCTTTCCCATTCTATTGTTTTCCTCTATTTCTTTGCATTGATCACTGAGGAAGGCTTTCTTATCTCTCTCCTTGCTATTCTTTGGAACTCTGCATTCAAATGGGTATATCTTTCCTTTTCTCCTTTGTTTTTCGCTTCCCTTCTTTTCACAGCTATTTGTAAGGCCTCTTCAGAGAACCATTTTGCTTTTTTGCATTTCTTTTTCTTGGGGATGGTCTTGATGGTCTTGATCCCTGTCTCCTGTAAAATGTCACGAGCCTCCATCCATAGTTCATCAGGCACTCTGTCTATCAGATCTAGTCCCTTAAATCTATTTCTCACTTCCACTGTATAATCATAAAGAATTTGATTTAGGTCATACCTGAATGGTCTAGTGGTTTTCCCTACTTTCTTCAATTTAAGTCTGAATTTGGCAATAAGGAGTTCACGATCTGAGTCACAGTCAGCTCCCGGTCTTGTTTTTGCTGACTGTGTAGAGCTTCTCCATCTTTGGCTGCAAATAATATAATCAATTTGATTTCAGTACTGAATATCTGGTGATGTTCATGATGTAGAGAAGAGAAGATGTAGAGTCTTCTCTTGTGTTGTTGGAAGAGGATGTTTGCTGTGACCTTTCCATTCTCTTGGCAAACTCTATTAGCCTTTGCCCTGCTTCATTCTGTACTCCAAGGCCAAATTTGCCTGTTACTCAGGTGTTTCTTGACTTCCTACTTTTGCATTCCAGTCCCCTATAATGAAAAGGACACCTTTTTTGGGTGTTAGTTCTGAAAGGTCTTGTAGGTCTTCGTTGAACAGTTCAGCTTCTTCAGCATTATTGGTCGGGGCATAGACTTGGATTACTGTGATACTGAATGGTTTGCCTTGGAAACAAACAGAGATCATTCTGTCATTTTTTAGATTGCATCCAAGTACTGCATTTCAGACTTTCTTATTGACTATTCTGGCTACTCCTTTTCTTCTTAAGGGATTCTTGCCCACAGTAGTAGAGATAATGAAGCAGCTAGTCACAATACAGACAAATTAGCAGGACTTGAAATGTAGGCCTGATTCTAAAAAGAAAAAGAAGTTGAAATTACATATTAACACACAGTGCTACATCTTGTCTAAATTCTGGTATAGTAAAGAAGCAGGTATTGACAGTGATTTATTCTGCAGTGATAACAAACAGACACAGCAAATAGAAAGGGGGAACTTAATTACTCTTGGATTTCCCCCATTTAAATCTTGGAACAACTGGCAAAAAGAGCAATTTAACTGATACATGGCAGATCCCAAATAGTCACATTTAAAAGTTAAATTTTGATTTTTATTTTAAAAGTTGAATTTCTGCAATTCAATATGTAAACCAGAAGTTTGGGGGTTAATGGAGTTTTTATTAAGATATCTATACATTGCAGCCAGAATTTCTTTCTTTATGATATATTTCAAGTGTCCATAAAAGGAGAAAGAGTATTACAAATATGTATAGAATCAGCGCCTGGAATGAATACACATATTTTGACATATATTCTATAGATACTTTGAAAATAAAATATTATAGACACAGTTGGAAAACCCTAATATTCTTCACTTCTGTTCCCCTGCCCCAGAGCCAACATCACTATCCTGATGTTGGGTTTTCTTTCCAAGCAAGTATCTAGTATATCACATAACCATGAACTCCTAAAAGATTTTTAGATTTGGCTAATTAAATTCCACACAATAGGGTTTTAGGTATTTTATTTAAATTATGCTGAATTTATTGCTTAATTGGAAAAAAAGTTAGCATTTTTTCATTTTTATCTTTCCTTGGTAAGGCCTGCTCTTGAGTTGTGAAGCACAGATTCTCAAGTGCTTAGGCTCACTCACGGGGTCAGTTTCTCCATGGCCTGTGGGATCTTCCTGGATCAGGGATCAAACCCATGTCCCCTCCATTGGCAGGTAGATTCTTAACCATTGGACCATCAGGGAAGTCCATAATAAATTTTTTTATTACATCTAATTTTAAGTCAATTTTGGTTTCCTCCTAACATGAAACTGCTTTTTCTAAACAACATTTTCAAGTTTGCTTGTTACCAGTTCATGGTGTAATTTTAATGTCTTCATAATTGTTCTTGTAAACAGCTACCTGGCTGATCTACTGGTTTGTCTGTAGACCCACTTAGATTTTGCCTTACTAGAAATTATACCACTTTTATCTTTTTTTTCTCTCTTTCACTGCTTAAAACCTCCAGTAAAACAGTGAACAGATGTGGTTTAAAAAAAAAACACACAGCATATTAAGGAGAATTTAAGTTCAGCAGCTATTATGGTGAGTTTTTTAATCAGTGGTTTAAGTAAAATAGAATACTTACCAGGGCTAGTATAGTGACTCCATGGTGTCAGAGACCAAACTGGTTATATCTGGTTGCCCTGTCATTTTTAGGATGTTGTCCTCATCCACATGCTCCATTCATAGCTATATATCTAGCTTAGTAGGCAGGAAAAGCTAAGTGTCAAGAATGAGGGGCTCCCTCCCTTTCAAGATGCATCCTAAAAGTTACACACATTACTTCCAAAACGGACACAGGTATACTCATTCATCAGAGAGGCCAGGCCATATAGGCAGCTATGGGTCCACTTTAAAATCAGTGGTTATATTACTGCAGGAAGAGAGAACAGGAATTGGAGACACCCTTTCTCTTTGACTTTCAAAGAGACTGCTTCTAATATTTTACCCTCTTAATTATGTTTGAAGAAGTTATCTCCTACAGCTAGTTAATTTAGTCTTTTTATCACAAGTAAATTCTCTGCCTTTTTTTTTTACAAATTGCTCATGTGGGATATTTCACTTGTTGTTGTTTAGTCGGTCAGTCGTGCCCAACTTTTTGCGACCCCATGGACTGCAGCACGCTTGTTTTCCCTGAGGAGCTTGCTCAAACTCATGTCCATTAACCATCTAATCCTCTGTCACCACTTTCTCCTCCTGACCTCAGTCTTTCCCAGCATCAGGATCTTTTCAAATGAGTCACCTCTTCACATCAGGTGGTCAAAGTATTGGCGCTTCAGCTTTGGCATCAGTCTTTCCAATGAATATTCAGGATTCATTTCCTTTAGGATTGACTGGTTTGATCTCTCAAGCATCTTCTCCAACATCACAGTTCAAAAGCATCAATTCACTCAGCCTTTTTTATGGTCCAACTCTCACATCCATACATGACTACTGGTAAAACCATAGCCTTAACTAGATGGACCTTTGTTGGCAAAGTAGTGTCTCTACTTTTTAATATGCTGTCTAGGTTTGTCATAGCTTTCTTCCAAGGAGAAAGCATCTTTTAATTTCATGGCTGCAGTCACCATCTGCAGTGATTTTGGAGCCCAAGAAAATAAAGTCACTGTTTTCATTGTTTCCCCGTCCATTGGCCATGAAGTGATGGGACCAGATGCCATGATCTTTATTTTTTGAATATTGAGTTTTAAGCCAACTTTTTCACTCTCCTGTTTCACCTTCATCAGGAGGCTCTTCAGTTCTTCTTCACTTTCTGCCATAAGGGTGGTGTCATCTGCATATCTGAGGTTATTGATACTTCTCCTGGCAATCTTGATTCCAGCTTGTGCTTCATCCAGCCCCGCATTTCAAATGATGTACTCTGCGTACTACTTAATTATTTTATTCCTTTAGAACATCATACTTAGCCAAAGTAAATCATTTAAAAATATTGCTGGATTTCATTTGCAGGCATTGTGTTTGTGACTAGGTTTCCATTTTCTTGAGTGTCATGAATATTTAATTTTATTTTTGTGTATTGCCTTTATCTGGTTTTGGTGTCAATCTTATATTAATATCAAATTTAAAAATATTGCTTTGTCTCTTTAAATTTATTCTCTGAAACTTTTCTGAAACTTTATAAGATATGTATTACTCCTTCCTTGAAAGTTTAGTAAAATTTATGTAACAATTTCAGCTTGGTTCCTTTGGCACTAGGTGGTAGGAGGTGAGGAATTTTTTCAAATTCCATTTATTGTTTTCTGTTGTGCCTTAAGAAAGATTGGAGTTTATATTTTTTCCTAAAACATTCTCTATTTATATAAAGTTTTAAAATTTGCTGGCTGTAAAGTTTTTCCAGTAGTTCCACATGCTTTTATTCAGCTCAATAAAAGCTTTTCCTGTTGGTTTTTCATTCTATGCAATTTATTTGTACCTTCTCTCTCTTCTTGATTAATTTGGACAGTATTTTTATGTTTTATTATTGTTTTCAAAAGAACAGTGATTTATTTTTATTAATTTATGTTTATTTTCTGTATAATCAATTTTTATTATTTTTACTCTTTATTTGGGGAGAAGGAAAATTTAACTGTGGTCTAGCTTCTTAACAGAACTCAGATTTTCAATCTTCCTTACTCTCTATAATATATATTCTATATAAATTACCCTCTAGGTATTTCACATAAATATAATATAGAATGCTTCTATTGTTGTTTGCATTTAAATATTGTATAAGTTTGCTAGTTTTTCAGTCACGTCTGACTCTTTGCTTCCCCATGAACTGTAGCTTGTTAGGCTCCTCTGTCCATGGAATTCTCCAAGCAAGAATAATGGAGTGGCTTGCATTCCCTTCTTCAAGGGATCTTCCTAACCAAGGATCAAACCTGGGTCTCCCACATTGCAAGCAGATTCTTTACCATTTGAGCCAACAGGAAAGCCCTATAATGTATAAAGTAAATTATAATAAGATATTTAGCTTATAAAATATTTATAGTTTTTGGTTTGTTTTCAATCATATGGTTTTGAATATCTCTTTATATTATAACCACATTGCATTAAGATTATGCCATGTCATTCGTATGATATCGTGCCTTTGGAAGTTATCAAAACTTTTTAGTAGCCTAATATATTGCCAATATTTGTACATTTTAATGTGCATTTGAATAGAATGTACTCACTCAGTCATGTCTGACTCTTTGCAACCACATGGACTTCAGCCCACCAGGCGCCTCTGTCTATGGAACTTTCCAGACAAGAGTACTACAGTGGGTTGTCATTTGCTACTTTAGAGGGTCTTCCAGACCTAGGGATCAAACCTTCATCTCCTGCGGCTCCTGCATTGGCAGGCAGATTTTTACCACTGAACCTGGGAAGCCCAATATAATGCCAATTTTGTACATTTTAATGTGCATTTGAATAAAATATACTTTTTAGGGTGCAGTACCTACCAGATTGAACTTTTAGTATTCTAAAATTCTTCTATACCTAATTTTTTTTTTAAATTTCTGTTATCAGTTTCTTAGGTAGGAGTGTCAAGAATATCTTCTGTAACAGTGGAGAATTTGGCAGACATTACCTTAACCAACTTTTCAAAGTCTAAATCACTTGTTACTAAACACATCATGTATCTCCTGATGTGAAACACTAAGAAAACAAGATCATTTCTGTAGTGTTCTTGTCAAAAATATATAACCTCAATCTTATTGTGAGAAAACATCAGACAAGCCCAAATTGAGAGGGATTCTATGTATAATTAATCAGCATTCTTCAAAAATGTCAAGGTAATGAAAGACAAATAAAACTGAGGAGCTGTCTCAGACTGGAGGAGACCGAGCCAGAAAACTAAAAGGACCATGGGATCTCTAACTGGGTCCTGTACCAAAAAATGGACATTAGTGGGGTAACTGAAAAAATTTGAATAAAGTCTATATAATAGTTAATAGCATTTATCACTGCTAATTACCAATCTGATCACTGTACTGTTAGGTAATGCGTAAACATTTGAGGAGAAACACAGTATATGGGAACTTTATGAAATATTTTTGAAACTTTTTTAAAATCTAAAATTACTTCAGCATAAAAAGTTTACAGTCTTTTCACAATTGTGGGTTTTTGCATTTTATCTCATAATTATACAGGCCTTTGCTTTATGTATCTTCAGATAGTTTTGTTAACTAAATACAGGATATTGACCTATATCTTTCAGGTAGACAATCACTGCATCAGTCTCTTCAGTTCTATTCTATCCTGATCTGTCTACTCAGCATTCCACCAGGAAGGAAAAACCACACTATACAGAGAATTTGTTGTGTAAATGTTGAAGGGTTGAAAGAATTTGAGGTAACTCAGAAATAATAACTGTGAGAAGCAGTTACTTTCTCTAGAACAGCAGATGTGAAAGGGAAGGAAAGAACTTCCTAGAACCTATAAGCTCAGAGAAACTGCCCTCCAGAAATGGTGCTCAGACTGCCAGTAAAGACACAGGACAAGACTGGTTCTGGGAGTGCCCAAAGAAGCTGGAAACTGAAGCTGACACTGATGGAGCAACATGAAAGTATAGGGAGTCCCTTATCCTTTTCACTCTCTCTAGTGCCACCTATTGACAGAAGTTAATGGAAACCAACTGGAAAAACATCTGGGAAATGTCACTACTCTGCTGAATCCCAGTACCAGCATCACAGAGCAAGGTATACAAGAGAGATTTGGAGCTAAGAGACAAGAGGCAAATACAGTACTGAAACACCCATTAACACTTCCCTTCAAGTAAAGATTTCCCAATTTAAAATTATAACATCTTTCTTTTAATACTTGCCAGATATACCTTTATCTTTGTTTAAGAAATTTTTATACCATCAAAATACATTTCTCTTTTAATAGCGAAGTTTATTTTATTAGCATTTAATATTATTGCTGATATATATGTCCATTCATTTTTAACTTTATTTTTATTTACCATATATTTTATTAAATCCAACTTATTTTTTTCCTTCCTGCCTCCTATTCAGTTCAGATCAATCATTCGGTCGTGTCTGACTCTTTGAGACCCCATGAACCGCAGCATGCCAGGCCTCCCTGTCCATCACCAACTCCCGGAGTTCACTGAAACCCATGTCCATTGTGTCAGTGATGCCATCCAACATCTCATTCTCTGTCGTCCCCTTCTCCTGCCCTCAATCTTTCCCAGCATCACAGTCTTTTCAAATGAGTCAGCTCTCTATATTAGGTGGCCAAAGTATTGGAGTTTCAGCTTCAACATCAGTCCTTCCAATGAATACCCAGGACTGATCTCCTTTAGGATGGACTGGTTGGATCTCCTTGCAGTCCAAGGGACTCTTAAGAGTCTTCTCCAACACCACACTTCAAAAGCATCAATTCTTCGGCGATCAGCTTTTATCACAGTCCAACTCTCACATCCATACATGACCACGGGAAAAACCATAGCCTTGACTAGATGGACCTTTGTTGGCAAAGTAATGTCTCTGCTTTTTAATATACTATCTAGGTTGGTCATAACTTTCCTTCCAAGGAGCAAGCGTCTTTTAATTTCATGGCTGCAATCACCATCCTCAGTGATTTTGGAGCCCAGAAAAATAAAGTCAGCCACTGTTTTCACTGTTTCCCCATCTATTTGCCATGAAGTGATGGGACCGGATGCCATGATCTTAGTTTTCTGAATGTTGAGCTCTAAGCCAGCTTTTTCACTCTCCTCTTTCACCTTGATCAAGAGGCTCTTTAATTCTTCTTCACTTTCTGCCATAAGGGTGGTGTCATCTGCATATCTGAGGTTATTGATATTTCTCCCAGCAATCTTGATTCCAGCTTGTGCTTCCTCCAGCCCAGCGTTTCTCATGATGTACTCTGCCTCCTATTAGATTTATCAAATTCTATTTATTCATTAATTTCCCTTCCTGGTCTGAAAAGTTTAGTTTCTATTTCTATTATCTTAGTGATCATCTTCTCCTCTTCTAAAATCTCTACTTATTCTAAGCCTACTAGAGACCTAAGTAGTCGATATGTCTATGCTCATGCTTAGTCTTGTCCAGCTCTTTGCGACACCATGGACTATAACCCACCAGGCTCCTCTGTCCGTGGGATTTTTCAGGCAAGAGTACTGGAGTGCGTTGCCATTTCCTCCTCCAGAGGATCTTCCTGACCCAGGGATCGAGCCCATGTTTCCTGTTTCTCCTGCATTGCAGCAGATTCTTTACCAGCTGAGCCAACTCTATCCACCTCTTAAATCATAGAAGAAACTTAAAATATTTTAGCTCCATACATTTCCTTCCATTGTCCATGTGATTCTTCTCTTTTTAAAATAATTCCTCAAATTAATCTTTAATTTTTACAAGTTAGTGTAGTTACAAATTTCTTTGCTTATAATGTCTTCATACATGATGTTTTTGTTCTAGACTCAATTTCCTTCTTGTAATTGTTCTTTCTGCAAGAACATCTGTGTATTTCATACACTGATACTATACGATGGTGTCTTTACTTCATACTTAATCCTGGATGGCAACTGATCAGAGTTACAAATTCTAAGATGAAAAGTTATTTTATTTTTCAGTACTTCGATGCACTAAGATTCTTTTTTTTGATGTGCTAAGATTTTACATCAGTGTGTCTAGGGATATATTTTGCTTTTGTCTTTCCTCCTCAGGATTCATTGGGTTTCAAAGCCCAAAGACTCATCTTTTATCTCTAGAGAATTATTGAATAGTAACTATTTGGATATTGCCATTCTACCTATTCTTTTCTGGAATTCTTACTAGACATATATGCAAGTTTAACATTCTATCCTCCTTGTTTCTATTTCATACCTCCCATATTTGATTTACGTTTTTTATATTCACAATGATTTTTCTCCTCTCTCATATCTTCTGATAAGCTAAGTTTCTTTACTGCTGTATTTAACTTGCTGTTTAACCTTTTACTTTTAATTGCTATCTTTCTGGTTTCTAAAAATTCAGAATTTCTCTTTGGCTGATTGTTAAGATTACCTATTTCAACTAAATGTCACAACTATAACAACTATAAACATTCAAAATTAATAAGGAAATACTATGAATGACTCTTCCCATAAATTTTACTTCTCTTGTGGCTCAGCTGGTAAAGAATCTGCCTGCAATGCGGGAGACCTGGGTGGGAATCCCTGGGTTTGGAAGATCCTCTGGAGAAGGGCAAGGCTACCCACTCCAGTATTCTGGCCTAGAGAATTCTATGGATTATGCATGGGTCACAGAGTTGGACATGACTGAGCAACTTTCACTTCACGTCCATAAATTTTACAATATAGACAAATTGTTTTAAAGACACAATTGCCAAAGGTCACTCAAGAAGAAATGGAAAAATGAAAAATTATTGTGTCTATTAAAGGCATTAAATTTATAGTTATAGATCTTCTAACCAAGGAAACTCCATGCTGGCAAATTCTACCAAACAATTAAGAAATAAATAATGTCAATTCTATGCAAACTCTTCCACAATATGGGAAAGGAGGAAGCATTTACTCACTTATTTTACAAGGCCTGACAAGTAACAAAAATAGGTTAAAAAATTTTTTTGGAACCTATTATTCTTCATTAATCTAGATACAACTATCCTCAACAGAATACTAGTGAATTAAATTAAATCTAGCAATGTAAAAAGGCCAGAATATCATGACCAAATAAGACTTATCCCAGGAGTGCAAGTCTAGTTAAGCACTGTAAATCAATCATTACAATATCATGTCAGTATGCTAAAAAATTTAAAAATGCATTCATATCCCAATTATACAGAAAAAGAATCATTAAAATTCAATATCCAAAGTGATTCAACACAACAACAAAACTCTCACCAAACTCAGAATTAAAGAGAATTGCCTTCTATTTCCTTAATCTGATAAAGGATAGCTACCAAAAATCTACAGCTATCATCATATGTCGGAGAAGGCAATGGCAAGCCACTCCAGTACTCTTGCCTAGAAAATCCCATGGACGGAGGAGCCTGATAGGCTGCAGTCCGTGGGGTCGCTAAGAGTTGGACACGACTGAGCGACTTCATTTTCACTTTTCACTTTCACACGTTGGAGAAGGAAATGGCAACCCACTCCAGTGTTCTTGCCTGGAGAATCCCAGGGATGGGGGAGCCTGGTGGGCTTCCATCTATGGGGTCACACAGAGTCGGACACGACTGAAGTGACTTAGCAGCAGCAGCAGCAACATCATATGTACTAGTGAAACAATGAATGATTTCCTCCTAAGATCAGAAATAAAGTGATCTACTTTCATCCCTCCTATTCAATACCATACTGACAATCAAACCTGACATTACAAACTGCTGGTCAGGATTCAGAGTACGTGGAATCCCTCATATGTTAGTGGTGGGAATGCAAATTATTACAGCTTCTTTGGAAGATGTTTGGAAGTTTCTTGTAAAGTTATACTTTACTTGAAGAAGGCAATGGCAACCCATTCCAGTACTCTTACCTGGAAAATCCCATGGATGGAAGAGCCTGGTAAGCTACAGTTCATGGGGTCTCAAAGAGTCGGACATGACTGAGCACCTTCACTTTCACTTTTCACTTGCATGCACTGGAGAAGGAAATGGCAACCCACTCCGGTATTCTTGCCTGGAGAATCCCAGGGACAGAGGAGCCTGGTGAGCTGCTGTCTATGGGGTCGCACAGAGTCGGACATGCCTGAAGCGACTTAGCAGCAGCAGCAGAAGGAACATACATTTACTTATCATATGACACAACATTCAGATGCCTTAGGTATTTCCGTGAAAGCATGTTCACACCAACACCTATGTGTAAATATTTATAACATCTTTATTCATAATTGTGACGCCGGCCCCCCCCCCTTGCGGCAACGACGCGAGGGACACCGGCCCGCCCCTGCGGCGCCGACCACGCAGAGAGGCGCAGCCGTGAGGAGCTACCCCACGCCTGAGGCCAGGGCCAGCAGCTGAGAGGAGCTACCACATGTCCAATAGGCCGTGGCTGCGCGGGCACAGGAGGGTCAAGAGAAGCTACTCCACGTTCAAGGTCAGGGGGGCGGCCTTGAGGAGATACCCCTCATCCAAGGTAAGGTGCAGTGGCTGCACTTTCTTGGAGCAGCTGTGAAGAGATATCCCACGCCCAAGGTAAGAGAAACCCAAATAAGATGGTAGGTATTGCAAGGGGGCATCAGAGGGCAGACACACTGAAATCATAATCACAGGAAACTAGTTGATCTGATCACATGGACCCCAGCCAAATGTGGGCCACTGGAGAAGGGAATGGCAAACCACTTCAGTATACTTGCCTTGAGAACCCCATGAACAGTATCAAAGGGCAAAATGATAGGATACTGAATGAGGAATTCCCCAGGTCGGTAGGTGCCAGGATGCTACTGGAGATCAGTGGAGAAGTAACTCTAGAAGGAATGAAGGGATGGAGCAAAAGCAAAACCAATACCCAGTTGTGGATGTGACCAGTGATAGAAGCAAGGTCCGGTGCTGTAAAGAGCAATATTGCATAGGAACCTGGAATGTTAGGTCCATGAATCAAGGCAAATTGGAAGTGGTCAAACAGGAGATGACAAGAGTGAACATAGACATTCTAGGAATCAGTGAATTAAAATGGACTGGAATGGGTGAATTTAACTCAGACGACCATTATATCTACTACTGTGGGCCGGAATCCCCTAGAAGAAATGGAGTAGCCATCATGGTCAACAAAAGAGTCCGAAATGCAGTACTTGGATGCAATCTCAAAAATGACAGAATGGTTTCTGTTCGTTTCCAAGCAAACCATTCAATATTACAGTAATCCAGGCCTATGCCCCAACCAGTAACGCTGAAGAAGCCGAAGTTGAACGGTTCTATGAAGACCTTCAAGACCTTTTAGAACCAATACCCAAAAAAGATGTCCTTTTCATTGTAGGGGACTGGAATGCAAAAGTAGGAAGTCAAGAAACACCTGGAGTAACAGGCAAACTTGGCCTTGGAGCACGGAATGAAGCAGGGCAAAGGCTAATGGGGTTTTGTCAAGAGAACACACTGGTCATAGCAAACACCCTCTTCCAACAACACAAGAGAAGACTCTACACATGGACATCACCAGATGGTCAACACCGAAATCAGATTGATTATATTCTTTGCAGCCAAAGATGGAGAAGCTCTATACAGTAGCAAAAACAAGACCAGGAGCTGACTGTGGCTCAGATCATGAACTGCTTATTGCGAAATTCAGACTTAAATTGAAGAAAGTAGGGAAAACCACTAGACCATTCAAATATAACCTAAATCAAATCCCTTATGATTATACAGTGGAATTGAGAAATAGATTTAAGGGACTAGATCTGATAGATAGAGTGCCTGATGAACTCTGGACGGAGGTTCGTGACATTGTACAGGAGACAGGGAGCAAGACCACCCCCATGGAAAAGGAATGCAAAAAAGCAAAATGGCTGTCTGAGGAGGCCTTACAAATAGCTGTGAAAAGAAGAGAAGTGAAAAGCAAAAGGAGAAAAGGAAAGATATAAGCATCTGAATGCAGAGTTCCAAAGAATAGCAAGGAGAGATAAGAAAGCCTTCCTCAGTGATCAGTGCAAAGAAATAGAGGAAAACAACAGAATAGGAAAAACAAGAGATCTCTTCAAGAAAATTAGAGATTCCAAGGGAACATTTCATGCAAAGATGGGCTCGATAAAGGACAGAAATGGTATGGACCTAACAGAAGCAGAAGATATTAAGAAGAGGTGGCAAGAATACACAGAAGAACTGTACAAAAAAGATCTTCACGACCAAGATAGTCACGATAATGTGATCACTGACCTAGAGCCAGACATCTTGGAATGTGAAGTCAAGTGGGCCTTAGAAAGCATCACGATGAACAAAGCTAGTGGAGGTGATGGAATTCCAGTTGAGCTATTTCAAATCTTGAAAGATGATGCTGTGAAAGTGCTGCACTCAATATGCCAGCAAATTTGGAAAACTCAGCAATGGCCACAGGACTGAGAAGGTCAGTCTTCATTCCAATGCCAAAGAATGCTCAAACTACCGCACAATTGCACTCATTTCACACACTAGTAAAGTCATGCTCAACATTCTCCAAGCCAGGCTTCAGCAATATGTCAACCGTGAACTCCCAGATGTTCAAGCAGGTTTTAGAAAAGGCAGAGGAACCAGAGATCAAATTGCCAACATCTGCTGGATCATGGAGAAAGCGAGAGAGTTCCAGAAAAACATCTATTTCTGCTTCATTGACTATTCCAAAGCCTTTGACTGTGTGGATCACAATAAACTGTGGAACATTCTGAAAGAGATGGGAATACCAGACCACCTGACCTGCCTCTTGATGCAGGTCAGGAAATAACAGTCAGAACTGTACATGGAACAACAGACTGGTTCCAAATAGGAAAAGGAGTATGTCAAGGCTGTATATTGTCTCCCTGCTTATTTAACTTATATGCAGAGTACATCATGAGGAATGCTGGGCTGGAAGAAGCACAAGCTGGAATCAAGATTGCTGGGAGAAATATCAATAACCTCAGATATGGAGATGACACTACCCTTATGGCAGAAAGTGAAGAGGAACTCAAAGGCCTCTTGAGGAAAGTGAAAGAGGAGAGTGAAAAGGTTGGCTTAAAGCTCAACATTCAGAAAACTAAGATCATGACATCTGGTCCCATCACTTCATGGGAAATAGATGGAAAAACAGTGGAAACAGTGTCAGACTTTATTTTTTTGGGCTCCAAAATCACTGCGGATTCTGATTGCAGCCATGAAATTAAAAGACGCTTACTCCTTGGAAGGAAAATTATGACCAACCTAGATAGTATATTAAAAAACAGAGACATTACTTTGCCAACAAAGGTCCATCTAGTCAAGGTTATGGTTTTTCCCGTGGTCATGTATGGATGTGAGAGTTGGACTGTGATAAAAGCTGATTGCCGAAGAATTGATGCTTTTGAATTGTGGTGTTGGAGAAGACTCTTGAGAGTCCCTTGTACTGCAAGGAGATCCAACCAGTCCATTCTAAAGGAGATCAATCCTGGGTGTTCATTGGAAGGACTGATGCTAAAGCTGAAACTGCAATACTTTGGCCACCTCATGCAACGAGTTGACTCACTGGAAAAGACTCTGATGCTGGGAAAGGTTGGGGGTGGGAGGAGACGGGGACGACAGAGAATGCGATGGCTGGATGGCATCACCGACTCTGTGGACATGAGTTTGAGTGTACTCCGGGAGTTGGTGATGGACAGGGAGGCCTGGCATGCTGTGATTCATGGGGTTGCAGAGAGTCGGACATGACTGAGCGACTGAACTGAACTGATTCATAATGCTAAACAATTATATGGAAGCAATTCATATTTCCCTCAACTAGAGAATGAACAAAAAATAATATGGCATCTCCATAAAATGGAATAGTATTTAGCAATAAAATGGAATGAACTCCTGTCCTGATACATGCAACAACATGGATGAATCTCAGATGCATCAAGTTAGATAAAAGAAGCTACATTCAAAAGACCATACACGGTGTATAACTTCTTTTATATGACATTCTGGAAAAGCCAAAGCTACTGGGACAGAAAACAACTTAGTTGTTTTCAGGACCTGGGGTTGAGAGGAGGGATTGACTATAAAGGAGGGCATAGAAAATATTTGGAGGCAAAAGAGCTGTTTTATATCTTGTTTATAGTGGTGTGGGTTGTACAGCTGTACATGTTTGCCCAAACTTGCAGAACTATATACCCAAAAGGGTTAATTATACTGCATGTAAATTATGCTTTAATTTACACATTTTTAAAATGTTCACTCTTCTTTCATACTGTCTTACCCATGTTTTATGGTTTTCTTCTTTCTGTTCTGTCTTTTACATTTCTGACATACTTGCCTTAAAATCTCTTCATGTTGTTTACGGTTTCCTCTTCTTGAGGTATTTTGCCGTCATCAATGGCTCAGTGTTTTCCTTAGTAACTGTGCCTGTGGTTCTACCGCCTATTGCCGTCACTGTGAATTTGGACCCAGAGCTATTCAAAGCACAGACTGGGGTTATATAGATTTTTCCTACCCATGACACTAGAAAATGCTGGTTTCTTATTGCTTCCAAGCCACCAGATAATTTTTTCCTATTCTCAGTTTCCCAAACAAAGCAACTCTCTCTAGTTCAGTTTCAGCATCCTGATTTGCCTGGATTTAATTTCTCATCACATGTCCATGTAGATATTAAAACCCAGGCATCAAGGTCCTGAGATTCCCCATGAGACATTCAACTTCAGTAAGAGCTCACTATTCTACCTGATTTCAGTCTTTGTTTGTGGCAGCTAAGTTTTCCATTTCTTGGGTTCACATTCAAATGTACGTTTCAATTATTATTTTTCCTAACATTTTCTGTGCTTGGATCCAGAAAGTGATTGGGTGGAATTTCATATCACTTAAGGCTGCCCTCTTAGTTGAAAGTCTCACAATATTTCCTAACATACAATTCTGACATCACTTGGGTTTTTTCATACACGAAAGGTAAGTTGAAACATTAACTTAATTGTACATTTTGGAAAAGAAATGTTCATCTTGATTTTATATATATTGTTTTTTGTTATTTGTTTTGTATTTTGTATTCTATTACATGACCTGAATTTTCTACTAAGTACTTCATGTTTTAGTAAAAGTTTTGTTGTTGTTTACATAGTGAGTGTATAGTATCTTTAATATATGAGTAATTCATTCAGGTAGATTCAGGATTAAACCAAATAAGTGTCACTAATTTAATCCACAAACAACTCAGACTTCTTTGTAGCCCAGCTTCAGAGTCCAAGAAAACCTGAAAGTTGAGATGTATGAAGTATCCACATAAGGAATACATTCTTATTTCTTTCAGAGAATTCAGATTTGGTAATAAAATTATCCAATTTTAAACAAAGTAGCTTAAAACAGTAGTATCATCCCCTGTTTGTTATAATATTTTAAGAAAAATACAATATTTCTGCAATAATTTATAAAACTGCCAAAGGATATATAAGTTAATAATACTGTATAATAGATCACTAGATTTAGAACATCTGACTGGAAAAGCTGGAAATGAGAAGTTTAAAGTTCAAGGAGGTCTGAAATCTAACAAGCTTAATCAAAGGAAAAGATGTGAAATTTTCACAAAAAGGAGTCTGCAAAGCCACACACACAGAAAGACTCTGCCAGTGTGGGAAAAGAATGGCAACTTTTTCCTATTAAGGAAAAATAAAAATAGGTCACATTGTTGACCTTGGCCATCCTCTGGCATAGTCATGTCACAGTCATAACACAGAGCATCACATAAATGGCCAGGGGGCTCACAACATGTGAGAACAATTTCTGAAAAGGGGGTAGGAAATCAATTCATACTAATTTTAACTCCCTCTTGTTTCTGCAAAGCCTCATCTTTATTTCTTGGTGAACTTTAACACTCTCAGACTCCTTGACACAGTTCAGTTTTTGTGCCGTTCCCCTTAGACTACAAAAGAGATCACTGGACCATAGACAGTGCAACAGATAAACATGACCTATCTTGTACTAAAAATGAGTATGTCTAACTGAGCTGAAGGAAGAGAATTAGACAGGGTAAATATGGTCCAGATGTAGGACCAGATCACAGGCAGAAGTGCATCAAGATTTACCTTTTAAAATGGCACAGCAATTTTTTATACTTATCATCAAAAACTTCATCAGAAAACAGCTCTAAATCTAAAATTAAACTTCACTCCAATATCACTGGCTAGTGTTGCTTACACATCAACCAACAGCTCAAAGAAAAACACTCATTACATGTAAACTTGTATCCATATTTTGCTGAGCACTATTGTAAAGATAAGAAATGTAGAAAAATATCTTACATTTCAAAAATACTTTGTTATTTATCAAACACTTTGCTGTTAGCATAGCAAAAGGTAACAGTATCTATTATATTACTGTCAATTTCTGATTACAGTAGATACACACACATACACACCAAATTAAATAAAAGAGAAGTTGAGTATACAAACTATATATTAGATGCATGAAGAGAAAAGAGTTGAAAAGAGGAACTTTATGACTTTCCTTTTCATAGGAATGGATGGAAAAGAATATGTATTTGAATATCCCTAAATTCACTCCCTGAAACAAAATGGCACAGATCACTTAAAAAAACACTTTAATCTACTCCTGTTCTAATGTGTAGATCCAGAGTCTGTATTTACCAGTAAACCGGTGAGCATTTGTCAGCTGCAAGAGGCACGCGTTCTGAGTTTGACAGATTTCACCAGTAACCCTTCCCTTCACCAGTGCCTCTGTTTACACACCTATTTAGACAATTAAGTTTTTAAATATTCACCATGGTTCTATATTTTGATTGAAGTGGTAGTTACATGACAATATGCATTTGCCAAACATAGAACTACTCTTTTTAAAAAGGGTGAGTTTTAATCTCTGTAAATGATATCTCACCAAAAAAGAAAAAGTAAGTTAAAATATGTACAATATGATAAGAAGTAATGGGAGGCAAGGGCCCTATTGTGTAAAACTTGGACATGTTGTTGTTGTTTCATTGCCATGTCATTGTCCAACTCTTTCGCAACCCCAGGAACTGTAGCTCACCAGGCTCCTCTGTCCACGGGATTTCCCAGGCAAGAGTACTAGAGTGGGTTGCCATTTCCTTCTCCAGGGGATCTTCCTAATGGAGAGAGAGAACCCACGTCTCCTGATTGGCAGACAGATTCTTTACTACTGAGCCACATGAGATGTTCTGAACTTGGATATATTTATATAAGAAAAAGCATTTCAAATAAGTGTTGAAAAAGATTGATGTTTGCAGGCCAACAAAGTCTACGGGAAGCAGATTTTATTTATCTCATAGCATTTACCAAAGCAGTGTCCAGAGAGGGTGAAGAGACATATGAATATAACATCTTCCTTGAAAATGTTTCACAAATACTAATTTTAAAAAGAATGATCAACATTCTTCTTTTTTTAAATTGAAATATAGTTGATTTACATCATTGTGTTAATTTCTGCTATACAACAAAGTGATTCAGTTATAAATTTATACATTCTTTTTTTTAATATTCTTGTCCATTATGGTTTACCATAGGACATTGAATATAGTTCTCTGTGGTGTACAGTAGGAACTTGTTTTTATCCATTCTGTGTGTAATAGCTTACATCTCGTAACCCCGACCTCCCACTCCATTGCTCCCCCAACTCTCCCCCTTGAGAATCACATCTCTTCTCTATGTCTGTGAGTCTGTTTCTGTTTCACAGATAGGTTCGTTTGTGTCATATTTTAGAGTCTACATATAAGCAATAACATATGGCATTTGTCTGTCTTTCTGAGTTACTTAGTATGAGAATCTCTAATTGCATCCATGTTGCTGCAGATGGCATTATTTCATTCTTTTTATGGCCGAATAATACTCCATTGTAGATATGTACCACATCTTCTTTACCTATTCATCTGTCAGTGGACATTGAGGTTGTTCCCATGCCTTGGCTGTTGTCAATAGTGACCCTATGAACATAGGGGTACATGTGTCTTTTTTAATTAGAGTTTTGTCTGCATATATGCCCAGGAGTGGGATTGTTGCATCATATGATGGTTCTATTTTTAGTTTTCTGAGGAACCTCCGTGCTCTTTCATAGTGACTGCACCAGCTTACATTGCCACCAGCAGTGTAGGATGGTTCCCTGTTCTCCACACCCTCTCTAGCATTCCTTAGTTGTAGTTTTTCATTGTGGCCATTCTGCCTGGTGTGGAATGGTGCTTCATTGTTGCTTTTAACAAGCTTCTTTGTTATGGGACTTCTCCAGGTGCTTCATCATGCATTTCCAAGACAGAGAAGTAGCATGTTGTATCCCACAAATTTATTTGACCATTGAATGTTTTTCTCCTCACACATATGAAACCCCTCAGCAATCAAATAGCAACCAGAGACTAATTTTATCTTCCAGAATAGTTAGAGGTCCTGAAAAACTGCTGTGCAGAACAGACTGGTCTAAAGACCATGAAATGCTGACTTTCAAATCATGGACAGATCTAGGTGCAAATTATCTCAGAGCTAAAATACTCAGTTGGATCTCCTTGCAGTCCAAGGGACTCTCAAGAGTCTTCTCCAGCACCACAGTTCAAGCAAGGAGATCCAACCAGTCCATTCTAAAGGAGATCAATCCTGGGTGTTCATTGGAAGGACTGATGCTAAAGCTGAAACTCCAATACTTTGGCCACCTCATGCGACGAGTTGACTCACTGGAAAAGAGTCTGATGCTAGGAAGGATTGGGGGTGGGAGGAGAAGGGGATGACAGAGAATGAGATGGCTGGATGGCATCACCGACTCGATGGACATGAGTTTGAGTGAACTCCGGGAGTTGGTGATGGACAGGGAGGCCTGGCGTGCTGTAATTCATGGGGTCGCAAAGAGTCGGACACGACTGAGCGACTGGACTGAACTGGACTGAACTGAAAATACTCAGTTAGAGGACTAAGATACAACAGTGTGTTAGGCATGTAGCACCTGTTTAGATGCCCCTGAGTTCACAATTAAACAAATATGTATATATATGTTACATTAAAATATGTAAATATTTATCTGCAATATAAATATGCAGAAATAATGAAACAAGAAAAAACTTTGGAATAAAAACATGTTGCTGAAATTGCTTCCTATGCAAAACATAAGAATACCATGTTCAACATTTATTTGATGTAACAAAAAAATCTAAATGGTGATGAAGCAAGAAGCAAGGAGTCATGAGAGGGCAATGTTCTGAGATGGAATGGGACAAAGAAATGAAGCTGGCAACAAAATAGGCAAAGCAACAAATAACTTTTAAAAGTAACAACAGAGTAAAAAATAATTACATCAGGAAAACCCAAAATTGTCATCATTAGAGAAAACCAAATCAGTAAAATGAGGGCAGACTCAGAAGGTTCTCCCAGTGTTAGAAGAAATGGATAATGAGAATACAATCCAAATGAATTGGCCTAGCTTCCAAAGTTCATTACCAGCTGGCCTCTGCCTGACTCTTCATTTTACCACCATCTCAACCTCTTCACTTACCACAGCCCACACTTTAGCCTTAAATAATTATGTACAACTCCCTGAATATGATACTACTCTTTCATTACCCTAATTTAAAAGCATCAACTATGGAGTGAAATGCCAACTCAGATTTCAGTTCTTCCAATGACTAACCTTATGATCCTGAAAAAATTACCTTTCTGCACGTCAGGTACTCCAATTATAAAATGGGGATCATTCCTCAGTTTTTAATGTTTTTCTTCCTCTTTTCCAAAGAGCTAAATCCTACTCTGTCTTTAAATCTCAGTGTTTACTGTCATTCCCTGGTCTTCTGGTCTATGTTAGACATTTTAAAAATATTCAAGTTTTTAAAACAAGGTCTGTGTCTTTATTATTTTATCTTCTAGCGTCTAGAAATGAAAGAGTTAGTCGCTCAGTCATGTCCAGCTCTTGCAACCCCCATGAACTATAGCCTGTCAGGTTCTTCTCTCCATGGAATTCTCTAGGCAAGAATACTGGAGTGGGTTGCCATTTCCTTCGCCAGGGATCTTCCTGACCTGGGGATCAAACCTGTGTCTCCTGCATTGTAGGCAGATTCTTTATCATCTGAGCCATCAGGGAAGCATCTAGAAGAGTGTGCATTAAAAAACCCTAATAGCTTTCGACTTTCAGCTCGGAGGAGGCAAAGGTGCAACTTTCTTTGGTCCTCCCGAATCCGGGTTCATCCGATACCAGCTGCCTCCACCATGCCGCCTAAGTTCAACCCCAACGAGATCAAAGTCGTGTACCTGAGGTGCACCGGTGGGGAAGTCGGTGCCACGTCTGCCCTGGCACCCAAGATCGGCCCTCTGGGTCTGTCTCCAAAAAAGGTCGGTGATGACATAGCCAAGGCAACTGGTGAATGGAAGGTTCTGAGCATTACAGTGAAACTGACCATTCAGAACAGACAAGCTCCGATTGAGGTGGTACCTTCTGCTTCTGCCCTGATCATCAAAGCCCTTAAGGAACCACCAAGGGACAGAAAGAAGCAGAAAAACATTAAGCACAGTGGAAACATCACTTTTGATGAGATCATCAACATTGCCCAGCAGATGCGGCATCGGTCTCTAGCTAGAGAACTTTCTGGAACCATTAAAGAGATCCTGGGGACCGCCCAGTCTGTGGGCTGCAATGTTGATGGCCGCCACCCTCATGACATCATAGATGATATCAACAGTGGTGCAGTGGAGTGCCCAGCTAGTTAAGAACTACAAAGGAAAAAGAAAAATAAAGGATCATTTGACAACCAAAAATAAAAAAAAATAAAAAACCCTAATAAATATCTATTGGAAGTGCAAATAAGTGAATAAATTAAGAGGTTAATGATAATAGCTGAATAATGCTAAATTTCAGTTGAAACAATAAAGATAGTAGTCTAGCTTAAGATGGTAAGAATTACTAGCTAAATAGAAATTAATGAAAAGAAGATATTGGATGCCATGTAAGAGCTTATTCTTAATCAGAAGCTAATGGTCTCAGGTTTGTTCAGTAATTTCTTGGTTTGAGTAGAAATTCTACTAGAAATCCTCTGTATTCTATTCCAACTCTTAAATTTTAGGAGACTCTGGTTTTTAAAAGATATAATTTTATGGAGGAAATGAAATTTGAAATGAGCTACAAAGAATGGGTTGCATTTAACTATCTAAAAGAGGAAGGGGATTCAGATTAGGGAACAACATGTACCAAAGCATGAATATTTCAGTTGTCTTACAGTGAAAAGGAAATGAATCCCTAAAGTTAGATATAAGAAATAATGAAAATCCCATAAGCTGCTAACAAGAATTCACTACTGTTTATTTTTGATCACTCTCTATTTTGAAAACCCAGAGAAGAATCATAGTGTGAGAGTTAAATTCATATTCTCTGAAGCTAGTTGGCCTGCTTTCTGATTCCACTTCTGACACTTATAAGCACTTTGGACAAAGTTGTAAGACTATCAGTGCCTCAATTTACTCATCTATAAAAAGAGTACAATAAAAGCACTGCCCTCATGAAGTGGTTCTAATGGTTAAATAACTTAATACATACAAGACACTTAGAACAATGACTACCACATTTAAATGCTCAATATTGTTACTTAAGAGCACAAGTCTTTCTCATGAAGGTTAGGTATATATCGTTCAACATTTAGCATAGTTAAACTAAGTCTTTTCTAACTTAGAATTATAGTGACTCACTGGCACTTTTAAGACAGTTTCCAGTACTAACAACACTATCTTATTTAGGGTAACATGGAGCTTAACATCATAAAAGTCAAAGGAAGACTAATTCCTGTGAGATTACTCCATTTTTATTGATGGTATTCAAAAATCCCAAATACAGGTGCATTAGAATGAAATTATGCTAACCAGTGGGTTATTCTTGAAAGCAAAAAATCCCTAGAAAAAATCAGAAGGAAGCGAGGAAAGAAAGAAGGAAGGAAGGGAGAAAGAGTGGGAGGAAAGGGGGGGAAAGGTGGAAAGGAAAAAGAAAATTAAGAGGAAACAGAATTTAGACTTTGTTCCTATTCAACCTAGAAAAGGGCTTCCCTGATAGCTCAGTTGGTAAAGAATCCTCTTGCAATGCAGGAGAGCCCAGTTCGATTCCTGGGTTGGGAAGATTTGCTAGAGAAGGGATAAGCTACCCACGCCAGTATTCTGGCCTAGAGAACTCCATGGACTGTATAGTCCATGGGGCCACAAAGAGTCAGACACGACTACGCGACTTTCACTTCACTAACCTGGAAAAAATTATAGCAGAAACTGTGTAAAGACCCTAAAAACTTCTTTCTAAATCACACTGCACATGAGCCATTGGTACTGTTTGTTGCCCTGGACCAGATTCATTCAGAGTTACTGAAATATTAATCTGATCTGTGATTTGGAAAATGTTTCTCAATAAAAATATTCAAAAGTCTGAGTGTTTCTCAGCTCTCAGATGAGTTAAGATTTAACTCTGACATGAGTTGAACCTCTCTCTGGGGATGCTTCTCTTTACGGGGGCTGAGATCACAGAGTTCATCCTTTCGGCACTAGCAGCTCTTTGATTTTTGTCAGGAAGGCCTGCCACCAGAGCGCAATGCATAGCAACATGAGGGTATGTCTCCCCAGTTCCCTAATGAAAAGCTAGCCTGGAGAGTGGGGGTAGATTGGAGGGTAAATTTCAAAGAGGGGAAAGGTCAGTTCTTGGTCAAAGTATGAAGAGCTTATGGAAGAAAGAAAACTTCGAAAATAAAGCATTAACATAAATTACTGAGCACAGGCTTTCAAGTTCTATAGAAAGAGATGAACCAATGCTACTACGATAAAGGGTCCCCTTTTTAAAGGATGGGTCCATCTTTGTCCTCTTCTTATTGCTTCAGAAAATTATCAGAAATGTCGGTAGATGATTCTATTTGAGCTTCTTAGAGAAAACTTTACAGGCATTGACACTTAAAGAGATCCCCCCTCTTAAAATCAGAAAGGTATTAAGGTCATGGGGTTAGCTTTCTGGGAAGGAAATAAAATCTAACTTTCTCAGGAGAAGAGCCTTTACTAACTGAAGAGGAAATAGTGAAGCTGACATAACATAACATATCAGTTCAAAGATATGGGGACACAAGTCAGCGTCAATAATATGGTAAATTTAATAATCTGTAAGTGAACTAAGTAATTATTTCCCCAAAGTACAGATTGGGATGGGAGAAGAGGGGCTGTTTTCTACAGGGCTTTTAGGAATAACATAACTAGCCAGTTTTCTACTACCAGAGTGATAGAAGGACAAAAATATTCGGAAGGATTCAGAAACAAACACTCAGCAGAAAGACTATGGTGAATACTTCAGTTCATTGCAGGCGTAGTGGCTTTGACCTTAGGACCCTTTTTGAAGATCCCCAAAGGCCATTTGTATATGGATTACATATTTCAACATTTCCTCTTTTAAAAATTAAAACTGAAAAGTGTTTATATATTCATTTAAAAACAATAACCATAAATTTGCTCTATATTAACATAAATTGCATGTATTTTTACCAAAAATCTCTGTATTTTCCCAAACAAAAAAAAATTATTGAGAAGAGTGACATTATCTTACACTTTTGCAAATCTTTTTTAATATCTGGCTTAATAAAGACAGCTGAATTCTCTCTGCTTCTGTATTCCATCTGTTGTGATATCTTAATTTTAATTAAAAATATCAAGAAAATCTGGTCTCACACAGAAATGTAGTAGGAAAAGGAAGAAGCATTTTAACAGACTTTACAGATAAATCTGGGAACTCTTCTCTGATACTACACTAATATCTGACAAGTGATAGCATCTCAAAGGTTACTTGCAATGTAGAATCTGAAACCACATCAATAGCCTTCCATACTCTGTTATGTTGAAATGCATTCATCAGTAGGGTATTTTGAATGGATCTTTTATCTATGCATGATTTGTAGCATCATACATTTGTCATTTGGAAAAAGTAATAATTTGTTGGGTTATGTAGCTCTTCTATTGCAGTCACATTCATTAACATCACCACTAATCTCAGGGAAAAAAAAAAAACACTTTAAATATTGAGAAGCTGTCAAACTCACAGTAGTGGACAGGAGTTTTACAAAAACTTAATTTTTGCCTGAAAGCTTAAATTGTGTTATTGGTGTTAAATACTGTTAATGGTTTCCTTAAAGAGACTGTTTATCTCCATTCATTGTCAAATAAATATTATTGCCTACATTATCCTAGTTTTTCTGTCAATCATTCTTTGAAATAGAAATAATGTTTCATGAAAAAAAATGTGTCTAGTTCAACATCGGAGAAGGCAATGGCAAGCCACTCCAGTACTCTTGCCTAGAAAATCCCATGGATGGAGGAGCCTGGTGGGCTGCAGTCCATGGGGTCGCTACGAGTCAGACATGACTGAGCGACTTCACTTTCACTTTTCACTTTCATACATTGGAGAAGGCAATGGCAACCCACTCCAGTGTTCTTGCCTGGAGAATCCCAGGGACGGGGGAGCCTGGTGGGCTGCCTTCTGTGGGGTCACACAGAGTCAGACACGAATGAAGTGACTTAGCAGCAGCAGTAGCAGCAGTTCAACATACTTTTCAAATGATCACTTAAGTTCTTTTGCCCGAGACAGTTACTGTGTTCCAGTGTACAACAGAAAGGCTTTATGCTTTTTCCTGCCTTCTCAATATTAAAAAGATGTGCTCAAAGGCGAAGATTTAATACAATAATAAGTTTTATTTTTCATCAAGAACACTCTCAGTAAAATTGTTAAAAGAAAAGAACTTAAGTCCAGTTTGGTAATACTGACTGGATTCATGCTAAGGCACTTGCATTTTACCTACCACCTTTGCTTTTTCATCATCCGTAAAAATGCCAGTACAAAGAAACAATGTCTTAATGTTATCATAAAATATTTTCTTTTATTATAAAAGTTGCAGGTATGGAGCACTATAATTCAACATCCACATACTACATAAAATGATCAGCAGCACAAGTCTAGCTGCCATCCATCACTTTACTACTGATCCCCTTCACTCATAGCATCCACCCCCAACCCACTGCCTCTCTGGCACCATTAATCTTGTGCTCTGTATCTATGAGTTTGCTTGGTTTGGTTGGTTTTTTAGGTTCCATGTATGGGTTAAATCATAAGGTATTTGTCATTCTCTGCTGACTTGTTTCACGTAGTATAATAACCTTTAGGACTGATGCATGTTGTATCAAATGAAGGATTTCATTCCTTTTTGTGACTTAATAGTACGTGTGTGTGTATCAGTGGACACTTAGGTTGTTTCCATATTTTGGCTGTTACCTCATAAACCACCGAAAATGTCTTGTGGACTCTCAAGGGTCCTCAAGTCATACTTTGAAAACTAATAAAAATAGAGAAAAGTTGGATAAAGCTCAAAGAATACCAAGTATTATGAGACACTATAGTCCCTTGGACTGCAAGGAGATCCAACCAGTCTGTTCTAAAGGAGATCAGTCCTGGGTGTTCATTGGAAGGATTGATGTTAAAGCTGAAACTCCAATCCTTTGGCCACCTCATGCGACGAGTTGACTCACTGGAAAAGAGTCTGATGCTGGGAGGGATTGGGGGTGGGAGGAAACAGGGACGACAGAGAATGAGATGGCTGGATGGCATCACCGACTCGATGGACATGAGTTTGAGTGAACTCTGGGAGTTGGTGATGGACAGGGAGGCCTGGCGTGCTGCGATTCATGGGGTCGCAAAGAGTCGGAGACGACTGAACGACTGAACTGAACTGATAGTAAGAGCAGAGGAAAAAGCTTCTGACTTTTTACTTTTATACTGATCATTTAGGGAGAGAATTTGGGGTATGATAGGTGCTCATTATATACTGAAAGAAGGCAAACATTGCAGTCACCTTTTTAAAAAATCTGTATCTTGAGTGGAAAGAAGGAGAGCTAGCTACAACTGATTGGATATAACTGTATCCACAAGGCCTTGGAAGAATTTCAGTCCAAATTAGAATCTCTGAACTCTCGGGAGATCTCTGAACTCTCGGGAAAAATGTCTTCCCCCAAAAAAGAAATTCTAAGCAACAGACAAAATGAGGAACAAGCTAAAGATGGTTAACATTTTCCTTGTCTCAACAAGAAAAGAAGGATGGCTCCAGGTCTAAAAGAAAAACAAAAACTATACAAGAAAGTCTGATCCAAATAAGATCCAAACAAAGTATGATATGATTTGAGCAATGGATGGAAGGAAAGAAGAGAGAATCCATTTATTGATACCTGGAAATTTCTCTTTTGAGTTAATAAGAGATTTTGACTTTGAATTTGTAGAGGAGAAAGTATTTGCATGTCTTATAATAATATAAATACTATTTACTCTCTATATACGTATATAACTATATACAACCTTTAGGTTAATTATATACATATTTCAGTTAAATATACATGTTATTTACATATATGTAATTACATATGTATGTGCTCAGTCAGTCATGTCTGACTCTTTGTAACCCCATGGACTGTAGCCATGTAGCTTCAATACTGAACCAGATTGCCAGTTCCTACTCCAGGGGATCTTCCCCAGCCAGAGATCGAATCCACATCTCTTGCGTCTCCTGCTTTGGCAGGCAGGTTCTTTACCACTAGCATCACCTATATAAAAAAAAGACAAAATGAAGATTTTAATATGGTTGCAGAACAATGTGTTAATGTCTATATTATAGACGGCAGGCAGAAGAGACGTAGAGGGAATGGGAATCCCTAAGAATCTCCTCAGTAATGGGGAGTCAAGGAATGCAATTTACAATTAACAGAAAAAGAAATACAGGGAAACTTTAAGTATTAAGTATTCTTTAGCATTATAAAATTAAGAGATTTAGAAAATCATACAACTATCATAAATTGGGAAAAGTGGAAGAGATAGGTCTTGTGAATGAGCTAAATTTTCTTTAATAGTGCTGACTCAAGATATGTTTAATTATGAAAAATCCAAAAGTGAGACTATAAATTATATTATTTGTGCTGGTAGTTTAGTCGCTAAGTTGTATCCATCTCTGTGACCCATGGACTGTAGCCCACCAGGCTCCTCTGTTCATGGAATCTCCCAGGCAAGAAGACTGGGGTGGATTGCCATTTCCATCTCCAGGGGATCTTCCTGACTGAGGGATCAAACCTGTATCTCCTGCATTGCAGGTGTTCTCCTGCAATTCTACCACTGAGCCAGCAGGGAAGCCCAAATTTTATTATTTAGATGGCCTTAATATTAAAAATATTTGACAACTATTAATATTGTGGCATAGGCACATGATGATCAGACCAGAACAGTCTATATGTTCAGAGTGAAAACTGCCTGGGACACACTGGCTCTGTATCAACTCTTTTTAAAACAGAATTGGGGGACTTCCTTGGTGGTCCAGTGGTTAAGACTCTGAGTTGCAATGCAGGGGATAGTAGTACAAACACTATTCAAGGAACTAGGATGCTGCATGCCAGTGATATGGCCAAAAATAAATAATTCTTTTAAAAAAAGAAGAAGGCTGAATTACATTTGAAAAAACAAACAAATCAACAGAATTAGGAAAATAACAACTATAAGAAATAAAGACAGGAGCACGCCAAAAAGTAATCAGGGCTAAGGTAGGAAACTATTGCTTTTTATTAAAAGCCTTTCTCTGATATTTTAATTTTTACTGTATGCATGTATTACTTTGATGAGAAATAATATTAATGTATAAAAAGGATTTTTCATCCTATTAGTTGTTAAAACTCTTTAAATATTGTGCCATCTTTCTCCTTAACATCTGTAAGCATAGTTGATGTTCAGTAGAAATAAATTTAATAAAATATCTCCTTAGTAAACATTTCCTTGGTTTAGTAGCAGACTTTTTAATGTATCCTCATATATATTCTCAAGCATATATAATGGAATTACTTCAAGTTTTAATTTAAAAGATAATTCATACTTTTATTTCTTTCTCATGATGACAGGGAAGCAATGGCAAGTATCCTAAAACATATAGCTTGTCTCTAGGGCACATTCCTTTAAAAGTTATCGATGCTTTTAAATAGTAGGAGAATCTCCTTACCAAAATTAAAGATGATGTTGGAGATTTTATTTTACTTTTAATGAATAGGCTCCAATGACCCATAACTTGTATCTCTATGGCACAATTAACTATCCTTACTGTTCTTTAGATCACCACAGAGAACAAGAGGCCTACAATAATTACTAGAAGATGTATTTTGAGGACATTGCTTTACTTGAATTTATGAGTAGCACAATTAGTCACAGATATTGTTGGCTACAAGAAATAAGTCCATGAAAAATAGTCTCCCAAGTAACATAGATGCCTGTGCTAAGAATTATTTGCATGTTGGACTAATTCATTTTGAAGGTATATGAAGTCAGTAAAGGAAATTATGTAGTAAAAGTTATCAAAACATGAAACTTACTTGCCATTTCCATACGTTTCAAAACCTAGAATTTTGTAAACTTTTGTGTACATTTATAGATATGAAAAAAATGTTTATAATATTGGACGGTTGTTATGTTACAAGGTATAGAAGTATGGGAAGTGAACAAGTCAGGATACCAGAAGGTTTGGGTTCACTTGGAGGAGGGCCTGACACAAATTGAAAGTTACAGTCCATCTAACCAACACCTCCATTTTGAGTCAACTTCCTCAATGCATTATATATCAGTGTCTTTGTATAGTATTTTGGGTCTCCAGGGTCAAATAAAACAGCATTTCAGGTCACATGGCTCTATTCTTTTGTATGTTTCAAACATTCAATTTATAGTTCCTTGTTTACTTATGTTTATTATTTAATTTTATAGATTTCATGCAATATAAATATAATGTTTATTACATAGTTTAGTCATACCTATCAAAAAAGTGGAATTTCTACATGTAGGCACTTAATATAACAATGAGAAATGGAAACGAAATCTTCCTTTAGTGAGCATATTAAATTATTCAAATCGAATAGCTTTCTGTCTGTACACATATGTCTACAACAGCCTAATCAAAAGCAAAGATAGAAAGTTAATAATTCAAAGCTTTGGTTATCTTTAATCAAATAGGTGGACTTCTGAGGCTATAAAAGTCATATATACATAAATATGTAAAGTACATAAATATATAAAACGTCTGAAAGAATATTGCTAGAGGCCTGTATTTATTTAAAGTACCAATTAAGTCTTGAGTCATTTGTTAAAGCCATGAGTTCTAGCAAACATCTGTAGGAAGATATCAAAATTAGTCTTAGACTTAGTATAGGTTTATCAGCTGAAGCAACAAGTTTACATTAGTCATATTACTAAAGTATTTGTTTTTGTCCTATAGTTAAAGTATTTGGAAGCAGAGTTCTTAGGATCTCAGGACATAACAAATGAGAGTGTATTAAAATCTGTTTTAAAGCACATTATTTCTACCTAAGAAAGCAAATTTAATGCACTAGCTTCTTCCCCATTCATTCAATTACTTATTCACCATTCATCTCATAAATATTTATTGAGCTCCCTGCTCCTACACTACTGTAGGGAAAGCAGAAGCATAAAGTATATGGCCATAATACCGTGCGATAAGTGCTCTGGGTTATTTACCAAGTTAGGCCATTCATGAGAACAAATAAGTTAATTACAAAAAGTCCCTCAATAATGTTACTTCCAAAGTAACTGGGTTTAAAAATAAAAAGTTGCCTACATTAGGCTTCATTATACTGTAAAAGAACTGGTGAGTGAAAAACTCTAGAATTATTATATTTACATTAAGGAAAATTAGGCAAGATGCCTATCTTCTTAACTTCATATTCATTTAATGGATGCTCATTCTTCATCTTTTCTCTTCAGTTATAGAAATACTTAAAAGGCATTATCACAGGTTCATTTTAATAACAGAGAGGACAATCATATAGAAAATGGCTAAATTATTCTCAGTTTAGGGTTTCACTGTTTATTTATTTATTTATTTTTGCCTCAGGCTTTGGGGACATTAAGGCCATGTTATAAATCCTGGTCACTGCTTTTTCTAAAGAGCAAAAATGAGAGTTTATTAGCATCTCAGTGGTCGCCTCAATAATGACAAAACAGTTGCTCATTACTGCTCATTAGTTTCATATTAGATTCATTTGCAGTAGCAATACATCTTCTATTCATACTCGATTGCAAAACACCCAATATGATTTGACACCTGCTGTACAATAGAATTCATTAGATAGTAATAACATAAATAGAAACTCAGGAGCTGGACTTCTATTTGCCTCTCTGATGACTCTGTACAGGAAAAGGCCTCTGAAATCATCTAGGCTAGAATAAGATAAATATGCACAGCAGATAATCAAAGTTTTCAAATACCGAATTTTTTTGTCTACAACAATGTTCTGTAACACAATGTAATATTTTTATGAGTGACATAATTTCCAAAATAATAAAGTGTCCTACTATACAGATGAAATGAAATGTTATTTTAGAAACCATATTGAATAAAAAACAAGCCTAAGATTTTTTTAAATCACAAGATAGACCAAATTTGTTTTTATACACTTCATATTTTTCATATATTTATCCTCTAATTCATGGGAAGGAATCAGGTTTCAAAATGTACCTAATCATTACTTCTGATATTCAGTTATGTTTGTATACTTGAATTCTTGTGAATATTGCTACATGTCACTGAATGTAATAAAAGAAGAGGATTTCAAATAGTATTCTTTTGTTTAGATTCATGTCCTCTAAATCACCTAAGTGCAACACAGAAATTCAAAATGAATGACTGCTCTTGCTCACCAGAAATGTTTTAGGGAAATCTAAAGTGCTTTGCTTCAGGTAAGAAAGTCAATTGTTAACTTTTTTATATTTCCATTTCCCTTTTCTCCTCTGAAGGAGGAGCTGAATTTGGATAGGTGGAAACTGGGGAACAAATATTTTCGAGAAGAGAAAAGAACTGCCCTCAGTTTAGAAGTAGAGATGAGCATAGGAAATATTGATGATATCTACAATAGCTATTTTACAATATATTGGGTTGACCAAAAACTTCATTTGAGTTTTCATATGGTGTTACAGAAAAAAAAAACCCAAAAGAACTTTTTGGCCAACCAAATATTTAAAACTTGTAAATAAGATATTTTCCTATATATGCTGCCTCTTTTCAGACATCAGAAAAAGTTTTTAAAAGTCACATTCTTAAAATATGTGTCATGAGTCATGAAAAAGTCATAACTTATTCTGTTCCATTTCACAACCATTTTTTTAGGTATTCACACTATTCCAGGGGTTATGAGGCCATGGTATTCATACATTTTGCAAGTAGAATTTAACAACACTTTGCCATTTCTATCACATTATAAACTCCAAAGAATCTCAATATTGGCCAACTTTCTGTCCAACCCAATATTTAAAGTCTTTAAATAAGGTATTTTCACATATATACTGCCTTTTGTCAGACATCAGAATATGGTGGTCCCCTTTATTCAGGGTTTTGTGTTTCATAATTTTAATTACTTGCTATCAACAACGGTCCAAAAATGTTATTTTATTCCTTAATATTCCTCAATAATGATTGATTTTCTTCAATTTTATCTTTTATCAAAAAACTAATACTCAAAGCAAAGAGTAAAAATGTTTCTAACTCTTTTATATATGTGGTTGTATTGGTTAAGTTTTAATAGGCTACATAAATAAAACTTCTCTTAGATAAACATTTACCTGAATGTTTGTCTGATTTCACTGAATCAGACAAAGAATCCAAACATTTTGCTTTGTGAAATATCAAAAATTTTGAAGTTGATCAGGGAGTTCAGTTCAGTTCAGTTCAGTTCAGTCGCTCAGTCGTGTCCGACTCTCCGCGACCCCATGAATCACAGCACGCCAGGCCTCCCTGTCCATCACCAACTCCCGGAGTACACTCAAACTCATGTCCACAGAGTCGGTGACGCCATCCAGCCATCTCATTCTCGGTCGTCCCCTTCTCCTCCCTCCCCCAACCTTTCCCAGCATCAGAGTCTTTTCCAGTGAGTCAATTCGTCGCATGAGGTGGCCAAAGTATTGCAGTTTCAGCTTTAGCATCAGTCCCTCCAATGAACATCCAGGATTGATCTCCTTTAGAATGGACTGGTTGGATCTCCTTGCAGTATAAGGGACTCTCAAGAGTCTTCTCCAACACCACAGTTCAAAAGCATCGATTCTTCGGCGATCAGCTTTCTTCACAGTCCAACTCTCACATCCATACATGACCACGGGAAAAACCATAGCCTTGACTAGACGGACCTTGGTTGGCAAAGTAATGTCTCTGCTTTTTAATATACTATCTAGGTTGGTCATAACTTTCCTTCCAAGGAGCAAGCGTCTTTTAATTTCATGGCTGCAATCAGCATCTTCAGTGATTTTGGAGCCCAAAAAAATAAAGTCTGACACTGTTTCCACTGTTTTTCCATTTCCCATGAAGTGACGGGACCAGATGCCATGATCTTTGTTTTCTGAATGTTGAGTTTCAAGCCAACCTTTTCACTCTCCTCTTTCACTTTCATCAAGAGGCTTTTGAGTTCCTCTTCACTTTCTGCCATAAGGGTAGTGTCATCTGCATATCTGAGGTTATTGGTATTTCTCCCAGCAATCTTGATTCCAGCTTGTGCTTCCTCCAGCCCAGCGTTCCTCATGATGTACTCTGCATCTAAGTTAAATAAGCAAGGTGACAATATACAATCTTGACGTACACCTTTTCCTATTTGGAACCAGTCTGTTGTTCCATGTCCAGTTCTAACTGTTGCTTCCTGACCTGCATACAGGTTTCTCAAGAGGCAGGTCAGGTGGCCTGGGATTCCCATCTCTTTCAGAATGTTCCACAGTTTATTGTGGTCGACACAGTCAAAGGCTTTGGCGAGAGACGCCGGCCCCGGCGGCGCAGACGCGACGCGAGAGACGCCGGCCCCGGCGCAACGAACCACGCAAAGAGGTGCGGCCCTGAGGAGCTACCCCACGCCTGAGGCCAGGGCCGGCGGCCGAGAGGAGCTACCCCACGTCCAACAGGCGGTGGCTGCGCGGGCGCAGGAGGGCCGAGAGGAGCTACTCCACGTTCAAGGTCAGGAGGGGCGGCCTTGAGGAGATACCCCTCATCCAAGGTAAGGTACAGCGGCTGCACTTTGCTGGAGCGGCTGTGAAGAGATTTTCCACGACCAAGGTAAGAGAAACCCAAATAAGACGGTAGGTATTGCTAGGGGGCATCAGAGGGCAGACACACTGAAATCATAATCACAGGAAACTAGCTGATCTGATCACATGGACCACAGCCGAATGTGGTCCACTGGAGAAGGGAATGGCAAACCACTTCAGTATACTTGCCTTGAGAACCCCATGAACAGTAACAAAGGGCAAAATGATAGGATACTGAATGAGGAATTCCCCAGGTCGGTAGGTGCCCAGTATGCTACTGGAGCTCAGTGGAGAAATAACTATAGAAGGAATAAAGGGATGGAGCAGGAGCAAAAGCAAAACCAATACCCAGTTGTGGATCAGGGAGTGATGAGACATAAACTAGTTCTTCCAGTCCAGTAGAAGACCATTTATAAAAATGTATAAGTAATAGTCTTTCATATTCTCAGCAGTCACAGTGAATGTGAAGACTTCAAGACTAGCTAGCTAGCCACTATTCTAATTCCAGAGGCCAGTTAGTTGACCATTTAGTCTAATTTCACAGTTGAAAAGCAAAGAAATGCCAAAATATTCAGACATTAACATTCATGCAATAAAGATTTGCAGTTTTACTGATCATCTAGAAAGTATTCATAAAAAATTGTCAAATACACTGTCTTCTATTTGATATGTCTTTATAAATTAGCTTGGTCAGTATGTAGGGATTTAGATGCAAAAACTCTTTTGCCAGGAAACCAGGCTTACATAGGGATTAATTTATTAAAAGAAAAAATATCTAAGAAGATAAAGCTATTAATATATCGGGGTCCAGCCTCGATAAGGCCCAGGGTATCCTCGGGATGAACGGCGTCGGCATTAGAGAGAGAGAGAGAGAGACAGGGGCTGATGATTCCTTGGTTTACGCTGGAAACCAATAAAACCCCAGCACGGGGCTTGCTCTGTTTACGTAGGCCGCAGGCGCCCTCTCGAATCACTGGAGGCACCCCACCAGGGCACCCCCTCGAGTGGGTCTTAGAAGCCCAGGCAGATAAGTAAACTCAGAGGGCCCAGCGCTCCAAGGATCTCAACCAGAAAAAGGAGAATAGAGAAAAGAATGGAAAAAGAGAAAGAACGACACGGGGAGACCAAGCTTCAGTGAGCAAGGCCCAAAACTTTATTTTCCAGTGTTGCTTTTATACCCTAAGTTATGCACATAAGAAACAGAGAAAGGGAGGTATAGAGTCACGCCAAAATCGTGTGGGGTCAGCAGTCTTGACCCTTATCAGGATCAGGGCTTATTTTTGTGTGATAAAAGTTTTAGGTGATTTACACCATCTTCTGGCCAGGGGGCCTGCTAACAGTTTTATGGCCCTCTCTCCTGACAATAGGTTAGTTAGCAAGTAAAAGACTTTTCTTTTAAGGTTACTTTCCTAAAGTTAGGTGGTAGACACATAACAAAGTTACATTCCTATAAGGCACTGGTGTAGTGAGCTGCAAGAAAGGAATTTATTAACTTAAGATCTGATGTGGTTAAATCAAAGGCTACTACTTATATTCTCTATATGTGATTAATATATTTCCAAGGATACAATAGATAGAGGAAACTGCAGCAAGCATTGATTCAACAATGAAATCTTTTTTAGTACTACCCTAATGATTTTAACTTCTTCAACAGATTCCTGTATTTTAGAATATTAGGCTTTCTGTCCTTGCATGGCTGGGAGGCTATAAACAGTCACACTCATAGTTGTAAGAGCCCGGACAAACTTGTCATGCAAGTTAGAAAGCTATCAGAGGGGCTTGGATTGGAACACTCCTATTAAGCCGAGGAGAACTTTTAAACTACAGCTCTGAATTAATGTTTTCAGAGAAAGGTGGTTGGGGGGAAGCCCCTGTAAGTATCAGAGGACATGGTAAGAGGCGTAAGATAGTAAAGCAGTCAGACTCCAGTTTTCTTTGGGGTAGATGCTCAGGTAAGTCCAGGGGGTTCCTCGAGTCCTGATTAGCCTTTGCCCGTCAGGCCTCTTCCTCAGTTGACCTTTGCCATGGGTAGGATTTCCCTCGCTGGCTCCCGGCATTAATACATTTAAAAAATCATCAAAATGGATTGCTTTTCTTTAAAAATTATTGATTTCTTTTATTCAAAAGCAATGTAAGCTCACGGTAGAAAATTTGAAAAATTTAGAAAGGGCACAGATTAAAATTAAAATAATTTCATATTCCAATATGAAATACTGGAAATTCTAAATACTATTTAGAAAGCATTTGCACTTTTTTTTGATACACTTATTTCTAGTCTTCCAAGTATTAATTTGGCTTACAAAATAGAGATTATATTGGGTACTGTTTTTAACAATAGGATAATTAAATGTAAAACGTCAATAAGTGAAGTAAAGAGCAATTTGATGCTGATTGCAGCCATGAAATAAAAAGACGCTTATCCCTTGGAAGGAAAGTTATGACCAACCTTGATAGTATATTTAAAAGCAGAGACATTACTTTGCCAACAAAGGTCCGTCTAGTCAAGGCTATGGTTTTTCCAGTGGTCATGTATGGATGTAAGAGTTGGACTGTGAAGAAAGCTGATCGCCAAAGAATTGATGCTTTTGAACTGTGGTGCTGGAGAAGACTCTTGAGAGTCCCTTGGACTGCAAGGAGATCCAACCAGTCCATTCTAAAGGAGATCAATCCTGGGTGTTCATTGGAGGGACTGATGCTAAAGCTGAAACTGCAATACTTTGGCCACCTCATGCGACGAGTTGACTCACTGGAAAAGACTCTGATGCTGGGAGGGATTGGGGGCAGGAGGAGAAGGGGACAGAGAATGAGATGGTTGGATGGCATCACTGACTCGATGGACATGAGTTTGAGTGAACTCCGGGAGTTGATGATGGACAGGGAGGCCTGGCATGCTGTGATTCATGGGGTCGCAAAGAGTTGGACACGACTGACCAACTGAACTGAACTGAACTGAATAAAAGTTAAGATGCAAAATAAATCTGATGAAATGATATAAAGATCTAGTAAGAAAAAAAAAGTATAAGACATAAAAGAGGATTTAAAAACATGCGAGAACAATTGAAAATGTCAGTAACAACATTCAAAAACATAAAATGTAAACATTCTTCCAGAGTTGTTTTAAACATCAAATTCAGATTAAGAATACCAGTCAATCTTAAACAGACTTAAAATTCTTAGACACAATTGTATATTAATACATCTTAGTTAAATAAAGTGAGTGAGTGATGTGAAGGTCGCTCAGTCATGTCCAACTCTTTGCTATCCCATGGACTGTATGTCCATGGAATTCTCCAGGTAAGAATACTGGAATGAGTAGCCTTTCCCTTCTCCAGGGGATCTTCCTGACCCAGGGATCAAACCCAGGTCTCCCACATTGTGGGAAGATTCTTTACCAGTTGAGCTACAAAGGAACAGCATATATAAAGAAAAGATTTCAAAATTTTCTGGCAATGGTACTACTTTTAAAAAATTGAGTAGAGAGTCCTATTTCCAATAATTGGGAACATGGAAATTTTGACCAGTCTTCCTCTGAGAACTAGGAAATTTGAACAACAAAAAAATTGTTTCAAATCATTAGACGATAACAGGCATTGAAAATTTATGTATCAAAGACAGAAAATGAAAAAGAAACTCAGAATGTAAAACCAGTCATTGGATCACTTTCTCCTTAAAAACTTATACTGATTCTGGAAAATCTAATCCACCTGAGAAACTGAGCAAAGATTTAATTGGACTTGTGAAGACAGAAAAATTATCATGTGTAGTCTGCAAAAATATGGAATCTGGGGGGAGGTAGGGCGTGGAAACTCTATTGGGCTACAAACAAGGAGTAAGGGTGAACCAGACAGACCTTTCTTTGTAGAGACTGAAGCTTAGCTTTGAATAAAACTAATATTTGATTGATTTAAGGTAATCAGGAATTGTTGATTGTTTCTACTTGCTTTCTACCAGAAGCAAATATAAACTATCTATGGAAGACGGCAACATCATCCTATATCTCAAGTATCTTAATATCTGTCACTCAATCAATAAAAAGCATATATAAGAAGGAAAAAAGGATAAAGTGACCTAAACTAAAAGAACCAATAGGCACTAAGTATTAGTAAAGGTTGATTTCTTTCTTATTTTTATTGGGTAGGCCAAAGGTTTATTTGGTTTTTTGCAAGAGATGGCTCTAGCCTTTAGTCATTTTTAACTTCATTAAACTGTATTGTGACAGCTGTCATTTTAACGTGCATTTTAAAAAAAACTTACCAGAATTGGTGAATTTTTGCGTAGACATTTTAATGTTGAAGATGGAAAAAAAAAACCAGCAAGTCTTTTAGCATATGATGCTTTGTTAGGGCTTCCCAGGTGGCACAGTGGTAAATAATCTGCCTGCCAATGCAGTGGAGAAAGAAATGGCAACCCACTCCAGTATTCTTGCCGAGAGAATTCCATGGACAGAGGAGCCTGGTGGGCTACTGTCCATGGGGTCACACAGAGTTAGACATTACTGAAGCGACTTAGCATGCATACATGCATTGGAGAAGGAAATGGCAACCCACTCCAGTATTCTTGCCTGGTAGATTCCATGGACAGAGGAGCCTGGTGGGCTACAGTTCATGGGGTCAAAAAGAGTAGTCAGACACAATTGAGCGACTGAGCACAACCACATATGCTTAATAATTTCAAGAAAGGTAAAAATACTACTGAAAGACACACAAAAAAATGATTTTGATTTGTGAAGTATATGAAGAAAATGCTGTGAACAACTGAATATGTCAAAAGTTGTTTGCAAAGTTTCATGCTTGAGATTTCTCACCGGACAATACTCCTTGTTCAGGTAGACTAGTTGAAGTTGATAGTAATCAAATCGAGACATTAACTGAGAACAATCAATGTTATACCACACAGGAGATAGCCAACATACTCAGAATATCCAAATCAGGTGGTGAAAATAATTTGCACCAGCTTGATTATATTAATCAATTTAATGTTTTGGATTTTATGTAAGTTAAGCAGAGGGGAAAAAACCTTCTTGACTGTATTTCTACAGGCAATTTTCTATTTAAATGTAATGAAGATGTCCTGTTTTTAAAACAAATTGTGATGGGGAATGATCAGTGGATAGAGCACAATAATGTGGAATGCAAGAAATCATGGGGCCGGTAAATCAATCACCACCAACCACACCAAAGGCCAGTCTTCATGCAAAGAAGGTGATGTCTGTAGATGGTGGGATTGGAAGGGAGTTCTCTATTATCAGTTCCTTCCAGAAAACTAGACTATTAATTTCAACAAGTACTGCTTCGAGTTCAGATGAACTGAAGTCAGCCATGGATAAAAGATTACAGATTTAGTCAACAGAAAATGCGTAATCTTCCGTCAGGGAGACCACATGTTTCTTTGATGACCAGGCGAAAACTGTTACAGCTTGACTGGGAAGTTCTGATTCATCAGCCATATTCACTAGACATTGCACCTTCAGCTATCCATCTATTTCAGCCTTTACAAAATTCTCTTAATGAAAATAGTTTCAATTTTCTGAAAGACTGTAAAAGGAAGTTGGTACAGTTCTTTGTTCAAAAAGAACTAACGCTTTGGGATGATGGAATTATAAAGTTGTCTGAAAAAATGGCAAATGGTAGTGAAACAAAATGGTGAATGTGTCGATCAATTTAAAAAAAAAAAAGTATCTTTTGTTTTTACTTTAAAACCAAAGGAAATTTTTTGCCAATCCAGTAGTTTAAAAATAACACAATTAATAGATCTATTATGTCTTCTCATACCTGATCACTTTGCTTTCATACTACCTGTGATGTTCACACTTTGAATTATATGCATATTTTACTTAATTTCTATTTTGATGTTCTGCTGTGTCAGTTTTGATCATTCTGCTCTTTGCCTGTCGTCTACTATTTCAGTCTATTCCAGTTTCATTTTACTCCTAAAGCCCATATTTTATTGAAATTGTAAAGAGTATAACATAGTTGCGAATTTTTTTCCTACGGTCAGTAGGGTTTAGATATGCATTGACTAATGAGATTATGTTTCGTTGATACCTCATGTTGATTTTTTTTTCTGGATATCTCATTCTTTAATGAGGAGCAACCAGTATAACCAGGCCTACATGTTGTAAATTGACAATGTGAATATGCATTCCAAATTTTCTTCTACTCAGTGTCCACTGGGATGCTGACAAAATTCTCCTCTCTTATATTAATCTGGAGAACAATACATGTGTACTCTCAAATTTATGGTTTCTGGTTAATGCTTATTTGGTGCAACTGAGACAGAATTGTTCTATCCCCACTGTTGTTACTGTTGACTCGCTCAGTTGTGTCTGACTCTTGCAACCCCATGGACTGCAGCACGCCAGGCTTCCCTGTCCTACACTATCTCCTGGAGTTTGCTCAAATTCATGTCCATTGAGTCGATGCCATCCAACCATCTCATCCTCTGTTGCCCACTTCTTCTCCTGCTTTCAATCTTTCCCAGCATCAGTCTTTGTCAGTGAGTTGGCTCTTCACATCAGGTGGCCAAACTATAGGAGCTTCAGCTTCAGCATCAGTCCTTTCAATGAATATTTCCTTTATGATTGACTGATTTGATGTCCTTGCAGTCCAAGGGACTCTTAAGGGTCTTCTCCAGCATCACAGTTCAAAAGCATCAATTCTTTGGCATTCATTCAGCCTTCTGTATGGTCCAACTCTCACATCCATATATGACTACTGGAAAAACCATAGTTTTGACTGTATGGACACTGGTCAGCAAAGTGATGTCTCTGCTTTTTAATATGCTATCTAGGTTTGTCATAGTGTTTCTTCCAAGGAGCAAGTGTCTTTTAATTTCATGGCAGCAGTCACCATCCACAGTGATTTTGGAGGCCAAGAGAATAAAATCTGTCACCAATTTCCATTGTTTCCCCATCTATTTGCCATGAAGTGATGGGACCAGACGTCATGATCTTAATTTTTTGAATGTTGAGTTTTAAGCCAACTTTTTCACACTCTTCTTTCACCTTCATCAAGAGGCTCTTTAGTTCCTCTTTGCTTTATGCCATTAGAGTAGTGTCATCTGCATATCTGAGGTTATTGATATTTCTCCAGGCAATCTTGATTCCAACTTGAACTTTATCCAGCCCAAAATTTCACATGATGCATATAAGTTAAATAAGCAGGGTGACAATATACAGCTTTGATGTACTCTTTCCCAATTTTGAAACAATCCATTATTCCATATCCAAGCATAACTGTTGCTTCTTGATCAGCATACAGGTTTCATGGGAAGCAAAAGTAGTCTTGTATTCCCATCTCTTTAAGAATTTCCCACAGTTTTTTGTGATCCACACAGTCAAAGGCTTTAGCGTAGTCAATAAAGCAGAAGTAGATGTTTTTCTGCAATTCTCTTGCTTTTTCTATGATCCAGTGGATGTTGGGAATTTGATCTCTGGTTCCTCTGCATTTCCTCTGGTTCCTCTTATCTCCACTATCTGGTTCGTTTACAATGAGAGGTCAGTCTGCTGTATTGTTTAAAAGCATAGTATCTCGAAACATATCACTCAGGTTCAAACCCAGCTCTGCGACCTATTGGAGGTGTGACCTTGGGCAAATCACTTAGCTTGTCTGTGCTTTAATTAGCATATCTCTAAAATAGAGATGATAATCCTTACCTCACAGTGATGCTATAATCCTGTGGCAAATGAGTGTGACTGCTTATTAATTTATGTTTGGGTCTTTCTTTAATATTTTTTTAAATTTATTTTTAATTGAAGGATAATTGCTTTACAATGTTGTGTGGATTTTTGCTGTACAGTAGCATGAATCATCCATAAGTATATTTATATCCCCTATCTCTTTATCTTCCCTCCCACCTCCCCATCCCATCCCTCTAGATCATCATAGAGCACCGGGCTAAGCTCCCTGTGTTGTACAGCAACTTCCCACTATTTTACACATGGCAGTGTATATATGTCAATACTACTCAATTCATCCCACCCTCTCCTTCTCCTGCTTACCAGTTGAAAATAAAAATCTCTACACAGTACTAATTCCCTAAATTCCCTATGTTTTTCTATTTCTACTCTCACTTACAGCTGATTTAATATCCAGGCATTATAGGCTTCACCTGTCTTTATTCCCCTCTGTCTAGTTTACATACTATGACTTTCAGAAACTCAATTGATAGGAAATTTAATGTTGGTCAGTTTTGTTTGCCTCAGCCAGGGGAATAATCACTGCTCTTTGTGGTTGAACACAGGTCTCCATTTCTGATATAGGAATGGGGAATAGGGACTCATTCCCATCTACTATCCGCCTGTCCATGCAACATCCTTCTCAGTCTGATACTTTTGCAAAATTAATACTTTAAGTTTGGCAACTCTATGTATCCCTCCCCCTCATAGAACACTTTATTTTACAGCATCACTTTATAAAGCTGAAAGAACTGAGGTTCAGAGAAACAGCATCACAAAGCTAGTAAATGGATGAGCTAGACTTATTTTTCACTCCATCATACCACTCTCTCTACCCTCAAACCGGGTCAACTTTTGTTGTTCCCTACATCATTAATGACACCACTATTCCTTAGTTTTGTGGACTGAATTTCTGAGTTTGCCTTAACACTTCCTGGTCTCTCATCATCGTTCATGTCCTATTCATTTTCCACTCCTGTTTATTTCACTTCTGAAATAGAACTAAAACCACCAATTCTCTTCCTTTCTACCTCCACAATATCAGTGCATGTAGACATCATCTTTCCTGGGACCCCTTCCTTGGGCTCACCCACATTCACTCCTATGCTCCCCTATCTATCCTCCAGGATGCTGTCAGTGTAGTTTTTCTGATTGTTGAAAGCTCTCAGACACAGTCTGGCCATTTCCTACCCTTCCCAACACTGACTCACATCCTTTCCTACTACCTCTCAGTTTAAGCATCCCATTCTTGGGGAAGCTTTCTCTGACTTCCCTTGATTACCTGAATCCTTCCAGGTTAATTGTGTCTTATCTGCCTCTACCCTGCCCAGAATGATATCTCTAAAAAGATAGGGAATTTTATCTATATGTTTAACTAAAGCAGTGGCTGGCCTAGAATAGGCCCTCAAATAAATATTTAACACATTATTCACTTTATAGCAAAGTTGCAACTCTACAAGTGTTCCTGTGTTCTCAGAGGCTTTTCAATGGGGAGCTTTATCAGACAAAGCTTAGCTGCCCACCGTAGCTTGGAAGTCAAGTGCATTATTTTAAGAGCCAATCATTTGGACTTTATGTAATACATATCAGGTTTTTTAAAAATATGTATTTAACAGCCCAGAGCATCTTTTCTTTGGTAATGTCAGCGAAGACAATTGAAGTCACTGAATTTGCATTAGGAGCAGCAACTTTCCCTCAAACAGTAGCTGGCTTAGGGCAAGGGCAAACCTTCAACAATGCTGGCTAGACTGGGTTGAAAACTGGATTGGTCATAGACCCTGCTCTAGATATACCATCCAATGAAATTGGTTTTGGTTACTAATATTCATGTCATTCCTTTAGGGGTTTTTTCCAATTCTTATCAGTTCTAAAGTTCTTACTCTATTTATGATGATTTCAACTGCCAATCAAAAAGCTTCTATCCAAAACTGCTAGCTGAGAAGATACTTGAATTGGAATTTCTGTTAATAAGTATTGTAAACAATGACTTAGTGTCATTCATCTAATAAGTTATATTAAATCATGGAAGAAATACACAAGATGTGTCTTGTGTGTTTTTCCTCCTGATGGATTTTTTCCCTGCCTAATAATAGTCCTTAAATTGTTAAGATGGTAAGAGATGTGCGAAAGTGAAGTAGTTCAGTTGTGTCCGACTCTTTGTGACCCCATAGACTGTAGCCTACGAGGCTCCTCTGTCTATGGGATTTTCCAAGCAAGAATATTGGGGTGGATTGCCGTTTCCTTCTCCAGGTGATTTCCCAACCCAGGGACTGGACCCAGGTCTCCCACATTGTAGGCAGACTCTTTACCATCTGAGCCACCAGGGAAGCCCAAGAGAGATCTGTTCATGGCATTTACTCCTCTTGACATTTCATTTTTGGGTCTTGTTAATATACTGGGAGATTAAAACCAGTTCCACAAAATGAAACTGTTAACAGTTGACATCCAGGGGTTCTCACTGTTATGCCACAAATTCAAATTCATAAAATCATTTGTTATTACATAAATGCTATTATCTTTTTTTTTTTTTATTTCTAAAAAAGAATTTTATTAAAAAAGCACAAATGCAAAGAAATGAACAGAGGAAAATTTATCACTTACTATATGGAAAGCAATATCCGCATATGTCATTTTCCAACAACAATTCTCTAAATCTCTGATACCAGCTGGGTGTTCTACAATTCATTCATATTCTGACACTAACTACCCAGAGTTAGCATCTGATTCCATAGATATAAGGGCTTAATCACGTAAGACTGCATTCACTTCAGACACCAGTCATGATTCCTGGGTCCTACACTTCTGTCAGACTCGTCTAAAATTCAGGAGCTCCCACAACCTACCCCTACCCTCAGTTTCAGTAATTATTAATAGAATGATTCATAGCACTCAGAAAAATCACTGTACCTGGATTACTGGTTTATTGTAAAAGTTACAACTCAGCCAACTGGTTAAGGTGCGTGGGGCATGGTATTAGGAGGAAGGGGCAGAGCTTTCAGGCCTTCTCCAGGAGAGCCACCCTCCCAGCACGTTGAGGCATTTACTAGCACAAAGCTCCCTGAATCTCACTGGTTTTCAAGGTCTTATTCCTTAGACCTGCTTGATTAAACCATTGATCACAGGTGATTAAACTCTATTCCCAGGCACTTTCCCCTATAAGTGTGGCCAGTTTCTCCCTTGAAATTATCTAAAGGGCCACCTTGAGTCACCTCTTGAGCATAAACTCATAGTGAAAAAAGTTCATTTCTATGAAAAACAGAAGACACTCCATCACTCAGGAAATTCCAAGGTTTTTTAGGAGCTCTGTGACAGGAACCACGAATAAAAACCAATTTTTTTTATACAAGCCTGGGTAAATCATATTTACTGACAGATATTTTGCATATTATATCTTAAATAATACTATTTTTTTTTACTATTCTGTAGCCAGTGGGCTTCCGTCTATGGGGTCACACAGAGTCGGACACGACTGAAGTGACTTAGCAGCAGCAGCAGCCAGATACTTTGAATTATTCAATGAAAAAAATAAGATTTAAATCTTCCAGTGTGTTTTAATGTGGCAAAAACTTTGTTAAACATTCCAGTATCTAAAAAAATTCAAATTATGCAGGGTTTCAAATCATACCAAGGAGGAAATATGTTTATGGAGAATAATAATATTTCCAAAAAAGTGAAATTTTAACTTTAGATGTATTCTACTTTTAAAAATATTTTAATTCCAAGTTTTACTTATTTATTTATTTGGCTGTGCTGTGTCTTAGTTGCAGCTTGCATGAGCTTCAGTCTTTGTTGCAGCATGGGGAGTCTTTAGTTGCAACATGTGGGATCTAATTCCCTGACCACAGATCAAACCCAGGTCCCCTGCATCAGGAGCACAATCTTAGCCACTGGACCACCAAGGAAGTCCCTTAATTTCTGTTTTAGATGAACAAAATTAAACCAAAAATAATCAAGAAGAAAAAAAATTAGGGTCTCTGTTTTTTAAATGCCAACACATTTTAATGGTGAAATATGAAAATAGAAATATAAAAAGATATATTAATATTATAACCAACGTTTGATTTTTATCACAAGATAAGCTGTATAAGTGGACTTACAGAAGGCATTTTTGTAACTTCCAGCTACGTTTATTTGTATCTGTTCCTTGCACATTTACTAAGGCCATCAAAAATGCATAATGAGAGAGCAGTGGCAGAATAGTTGATCTAGATAATATATTTACATATTCTGATTGCTAATACCCTATGTAATGTTGAAAAAATTAAGTAAGTTTAAATGTCTTCCAGTGCTAGCCTTGTAAAGAATTTAATTTCAATTATCTAAAAACAATTTTGAATATGTAGTTCCCTCCCTATATTTTTAAAATAAGTAATACTTGCTAAAGAGTTTTGGGAAAAGAGACAGATATAATAGCTTGTTCAATACAAACTGATTAAATTTTCCATGTTATTTTTATATTGAACTGCAATATGTTCTCAATTTACTCAAATTTTGCACATGTTATAGGTTAATCCTTTAATAATACTTTCAGAAGAAATATCACTTAGACAATAACGATATTGCAGTGTTTCTACTTTCTTATAGCAAGGATTTAATAGCAGCTATTCTTAGCTGAGATAATTCTTTGCTAATTAGTTCATATTATCAGTTATTTAAAATTGATACATGTACTAAAAAGTCATGCACAAACTTGGGAACATACTATGTTGTAATTTGCTCTAGCTCATGCCCTTTTCTATCTTCCTAAAAAGATAAACCACTGAATCTATACAGTGTACATTGGACAATAGCAGTGTAAATTATCACTACTATTTGAGCAAGTATAATTCCAATTAATACAATGTCCTTTGTTATATTTAAATACCTATCTTAATTTGTATTATGAGGTTTTCTTTGATTATTAATTTTCAGTTCACTCCTTTTTCTTTTTCTAGAATTAAGTCTCTAGGCTCTTGAGTTATACTGCCTAACTCTACCACTTATCTTCAATCTTTGAACAAGTTATTTAACTGTTCTGTGCCTTGGTTTCTTCATCTGTAAAATGGCGAACCTATTAGCATTCACAGCTCAACATTCAGAAAACAAAGATCATGGCATCTGGTCCCATCACTTCATGGGAAATAGATGGAAAAACAGTGGAAACAGTGTCAGACTTTGTTTTTTTGGGCTCCAAAATCACTGCAGATGCTGATTGCAGCCATGAAATTAAAAGACGCTTGCTCCTTGGAAGGAAAGTTATGACCAACCTTGATAGTATATTAAAAAGCAGAGACATTACTTTGCCAACCAAGGTCCGTCTAGTCAAGGCAATGGTTTTTCCCGTGGTCATGTATGGATGTGAGAGTTGGACTGTGAAGAAGGCTGATCGCCGAAGAATCGATGCTTTTGAACTGTGGTGTTGGAGAAGACTCTTGAGAGTCCCTTATACTGCAAGGAGATCCAACCAGTCCATTCTAAAGGAGATCAATCCTGGATGTTCATTGGAGGGACTGATGCTAAAGCTGAAACTGCAATACTTTGGCCACCTCATGCGACGAGTTGACTCACTGGAAAAGACTCTGATGCTGGGAAAGGTTGGGGGCGGGAGGAGAAGGGGACGACGGAGAATGAGATGGCTGGATGGCATCACCGACTCTGTGGACATGAGTTTGAGTGTCCTCCGGGAGTTGGTGATGGACAGGGAGGCCTGGCGTGCTGTGATTCATGGGGTCGCGGAGAGTCGGACACGACTGAGCGACTGAACTGAACTGAACTGAATAATGCCATTGTGAGGATAACATCTCATTGCATGTAAAGGATAAAAAAAAGACTCTAGCACATAATAAAAGGTTAACAAACACGAATTATTATTGATAGTCTTATCACCATATTCCTATAGAACTTCTACTTTATAGACTCTTTATTGTGTTTAAATTTTGAATAGGGTTTGCATTTAAATCTAATCTTTTAAAATTTCTAAATTGCTACATGTGCATGGATGCCGTGTTTTCTAGACTCTTGCGGGGAACATGAACTAGAGAGTTTTGAAAATTGCTCCTGTTTCTTGAAATAAATCTGTTTTATTGCCTCCAAAAGACATTTGCTTTATCTCCTCACAGTGGTTTTCCTCCCCAGAACTACTAAATATTTCCATTGGCCTGATGATTTTTCTGTTGGTTCAACTTTACAGAGTGAGACTACTTGTTCGTTTGGGGAAGTTGATGTGGGATCAGTCAGCAGTTAGGTAGGTTTCATTTCTGTTTTAGTTACAGTCAAAAGGTAAAAGGAAACATCTTCATTTTCTGAGGCTTGCTGTATCTGAGAGTCCCAAGTGCCTTCAGGACTTGTCTGGGAGAAGGACCCACATGACAAACATTTCTGCTGTGGAAAGAGGGTTTCTTTTCCACAATTGTTGAATCCCAAATTATAGGTGAGCACCTGGCCCTGCATCTTCCACCTAACGGTACTAATCTCACGGGTGTCATGACACCAGTCACCTCAGCCAGTTTTTCTGTTGGTGCCCTGTGTTATTTGCCCTCCATGGCAACCCACCCCAGGATTCTTGCCTGGAAAATCCCATGGATGGAAAAGCCTGGTAGGCTACAGTCCATGGGGTCACAAAGAGTCAGACACGACTGAGTGACTTCACTTCACTTCACTCACTACTGGAGGGGACTAAATCCTCAGCTTCTCTTCAGAGATTGGACTTTGTCAGTGACATTAGGCAATCTTGTTTTCTTATTTCCCACGTGAACTTTTTTTGTTGTAAGTGCCTTATCACAAACTTTTTTTGTGATAGTATTTTTTTACGACTTTTCATCTGCTCCCATCTGGAATAGATTTTGTAGGGACGGTCCTCTAATATGGGCCTCTTAATGGCCTTCTTTTCTGTTATGCAACATGTTAATGATTTTTTAAAAATTTCTTCCATTATTTATATTTCTTTGATCAATTTCTTGGAACAGTGTTAAATATATGTGGTCACATTACTATCCTGAAATGTAAATCTCCTATTTTCTTTTTTTTTTAAAGGGAGATCCTTACTTTTCCAAAGCACTGACATTAGTGTATTATGGACTCAAATTTGAAATATGTGATTAAATATGTAATACATCTCCTTGAAAAAGTAAGTTACCTTATTTCTTGTTAATTATAGTAAGGATTTGTTGTTGAATTTCTGTTAAACAAATAAATATGCAAGATACCATGAATTTTTAATCTGCTACCTGATAATTACATGAAAATATTCATAGAATATGTTGCAATGTAATAGAGACAACAAATGTGTAGAAAATAATCTCTCTTGAATATTAGAAAATAGAAAATATATTTTCAAAAACAAAAGCTTTGAATCCACTAAATTAAGTCCAGTTCTTCAATGAGAGAAAAGTTTTACTTGGTACATCCTACCTTGTTAATTCTAAAAGATCTTATTTTATGACTCATGTACGTGAGTGTTTTTCCCCTTTCTAAAATTCATGTTCATTTGCAACAAATATTTGTTAAGGTCTTATGTTCCTAAAATTTGTTTCAAAAGGTATTTTTTCATTTATAAATGTAGCATGATATTGTAATGTTGAAGTATACTTTTTTCAAATTATAACACTTCTGCAGAAATTCTGATATGCTCTGCAGGCTATTTAAGTATACATCTGACTTCTCCCTAATTCCTCCGAATAAAAATGCTGGTCAAAGAGAAAAACACTGGTTTATATGGAGAAAGTACATCAAAATCTTTGTTTTGCTTATTTATTTTTATAGTAGAGATATTGTCTGGCTAAGAACCAAACTCTAATTTTTTTCCTTTTAAGTGAGTGAAGTCACTCAGTCGTGTCCTACTCTTTTCTTCCCCATGGACTGTATCTTATCAGGCTCCTGAGTCAATGGGATTTTCCAAGCAAGAACACTGGAGTGGATTGCCATTTCCTTCTCCAGGAAATCTTCCTGACCCAGGGATTGAACCCGGGTCTCCCGCATTGTAGGCAGATGCTTTACCATCTGAGCCACGAGGGAAGTCCTTTTCTTTTTAACGCTTCTCTATATGGTCAAGGCCGAGCTGACCACTTCCAGGTCTGAGGGTGCAAATAACAGGTTCTGTCCATCCTACAGGTTTTATTCCATTCACTTAAAATGCCTCTCTAGTCCCAGGCCTTCAGAGTTACCTAGAGTACATCCTAATCTCATTCAAATGACCTCCACATAACTGTAACTATGTGCCCCCTTCTCTGGGAGTTTTCCTGAACCAAACTTGGCTTATACTACCCTCATACACTCATCACTAATACAGTTCTTCTCACACAGAATTGAAAAATACCTCTTTAAATGCCTTTCCTACTTAATGAAAAGCTCAGCAGGCAAGAACTATTCCTTCCTCAAATTTCTATTTAAAGTACCAAGCATAATATCTGCTCTCAGAAATATTTGTGAGTTAATTACTACATGATGTTACCATACTAAACATTCAGATGATAAAGAGAAAATTTGGAAACTGCTATCAGAGAGTTGGCAACACTAAGAACATCAGTAACTACTCGTACTTTAAGTGTGGGGGTAATCTATGCTTTATGACTAACGAATAAGTATCTCTGAGTTATTTTGTAAAAATTTTGCAGTCATCATGTAAATGACAGCATTATGTAATGTTGACAGGAGTTAGAATTTAGCCATGACTCATATTCATATCAGGTTTTCATGGCAAATGTGACAGAGAAATAAGGCAATTATCCAGGAAATCAGGGTGTGTGGTGGGAATAGAAAGCCTTGACCTAAATGACAGTGAGTGTAGAATTTAATTCAGCTTTGATTTTCAATTATGACAGAAAAAAGAGTAGCACTCTACTTATTTCAGGATCCTTCAGGCTTCCTAACCTCCTGGTCTGGTGCAGACTTTCATTCTAAACAAATGCTTTTCATCAACATAACCTGTGGGATTCTGTTCATAAAGCTATACTTCTGAGGAGAACCATGGCATCTAACAACTACTCAGAAGTATACTAATTCTCTTAATGCTTAAAGAGTAAATAGATTTTATTCCAAGAAAAAAAAATTGAGTATTTATACAAAATTACAGTTATAGAGGGCTTTCCTGGTGGCTTAGACAGTAAAGAATCTGCCTGCAATGTGGGACACCTGGGTTCAATCCCTGGGTCGGGAAGATCCCCTGAAGAAGAGAATGACTACCCACTCTAGTATTCTTGCCTGGAGAATCCCGTGGTCAGAGGAGCCTGGTGGGCTACAGTCCAGTGGGTCACAAAGAGTCAGACACGACTGAGCGACTGACACACACAGTTACAGAGAAATAACTAGAGAAACTGGAAAAACTATGCACTTTCAACTTTTCAAACAATTTGAACTTTTAGAGGGAAAATACAAATCTACTTGCAAAACAAAGAAACACAGGCAATTAGGGATGGATTAAAAAGAAGCATTAAAAACAAACCAAAAAAAAGCATAAAGCAAGGTGACATAACCAAGAGTAAACACATCAAAACATGTAGATATCTATACACAGAAAATATTAATCAGTACTTAGGGACATTGTTTGAAATAGTAAAATACTGAATGCAGTCACCAAAGATCAGATAAAGTAGGGATACTTCGTATAATCAAATACAACCTAGCCACTAAAACTTAAAGATGAACTGTTTTTTTTATAATGACATGGAGCAGTTGCCAAAATATACTGTAAAGTGACAAAGCTAAGGTATAAATTATTGTGTAAAGCAGAAAAAATTAATGTCCTATATAAATATATGTATATACAATATAATAGAAAATATATTACATATATGCTTAGATTTTAATCAAAAGGCTCATAGGAAATAATGGTTGCTTCTGGTGAGTAGCATTTGGGGTAAGAAAGAAATTTGCTTTTCATTATATAATTTGTTGTGTTATACGACTGAATATGTTTTAATGTGCATGAATTATCTTTTAAGTGTTTTTACATAATAAGATAAAATCTCTGAAGTAATTCTGATACTTAAAGTTAAAAGCCACTGGTCTAGTATGATCATTTAGACCTTAATAAAGTCACTGAGTAGCAGTTCTTAACCATGTTCTTAACATGGTTCTGTGCCATGGACTCCTTGCCAGACCAGGAGAGCTTTTGGACTCATTCCTCTTAAAATTTTGACTTTTTTCACTGGATAAAATAAAATAATAGACATAGGATCATAAAAGAAATAAAATTATGAAATTATTTATAAAATTTTTTTAATACCTAGATCTGACGTTGTGTTAGATCTTTGTAATAGTGATGAACATAAATGATATTTTGAGATATGCAGAACAGCTCTGTTATGATATGAAAATATCTTCAATTTCTTTTGGTGGAAAAATCATAAGTAATACTAATGCTACATTGTTTGCTACATAGGTTAAATCCCAGTTAAAATTAGTGAAAATAAATATTATATATATATATTTTTCCCCTCACTTTCACATTCACATTCAGACTTCTCTGTCTATCCAGGAATTTACTGAGTGTCTGTGAACTCCAAATTAAGAACCTTTTCTTTATAAGAATTCTCTGGTAGTAAATTCTTTCAGATTCAAAAATATTAGTACATATCTTTGTCATAAGGGTTTCAGATGAGTAACTAATGTGTTAACTATAGAATTTTTCTTAATTCCTACTTATAAATATGTTCGAATATGTTTGGGATATTAATTTTTTCTAGATACCACAGTCAACAAGTCAGTCAGAGATATTGTGACAATTTTGAGTTTATACTAATCTATGAAATGAAAAATACATCAATCAGTTACCCAGTGGATCGTTTCCATGCAGACATCTGTTATTATTGATTCTAGGTTTTTGTTGTTTGTTTTTTTTTTTTGGTAATTAAACTTCTTTTTTCTCCAGCCCACCCTAAAATCAGTTAATTACAGCTGTTTTCATTTTCTTTACTTTTTGCACAAGGCTCAGCTAGTTACAGCTCCCATACGTCTCCATACCAGGACAGGTGGCTACTAAAACCTACATCTTCATTTCGTTTTATATAGCAGTGCATTTTTCTAGCCTGGGATATGTGATTGAACGAAACTGCTCAAAGTCCAATGCCCTTGCCTTTTAAACAATCGTCGCTTCTTCATTTTGTCTCAACCATCAAAGCTGTTAATACTTTGAACCCTCTTTAAGCTGCAGAATGTCCACTTGAAAACCTTAATCAGTCAGAAAGTTGGTAAATTATACCTTCATGCTATCCATATTGAGTACCCATTACTCCTGGACATAGCACATTAACTGACTCATTAGCTATTTCAAACCATATGGACTTGGGTTTGGGTGGGTCATTTGGATAATATCCTGAGGTGAGTTTCCTAATTATTGCAATTATGTGATCTCAATCATGAGGCCAGGCTCACAAAATAGTGTCGGTGCCTTTAGAATGAGTGTCAGCGCACCCAGACAATGACTGAGATGAGCAACATGCTCTTTGGTTGTTATAAGTCCCTTGATACCCAAAAAGTAATTACTTGAAAAGTTCTGAGAAAATGCCAGAAACAGTCTTGAGAATCAAGTAAGCATGGAATGTTGCAGTGCTTGACAGCCATGAATAGATGGGCCAGAGCTGAAAGTGGGAAAACTTGAATATTTAATAGTGATGCTGTTTAGACATTATGTTTCTAATATAAATCTCAAATAGTATTTTAAGCAACAAGCAGATTTTTTTTAAAAAGGGAATGAGAAAAGAGTAAATGTAAAAAATATGTCATCTGTGAGAAATTCTGTAAAGATACTACAGAAAACAAATGTGGGAGATTAGAAGTTCACATACTAGAAGTGATGGAGGGGAGTGAGAGTTGTTGTTTTTTTTTTAATAACAAAGTTTTTTTACTGTAAAGTATGATGAAAGTTATCATTTAAAGTGTACAGTTTTGTGGCATTAAGTGCATTCTCATTGTTCTGCAACCATCACAACTATCTTCAAAAATTTTCATCCTGCAAAACTGAAATTCTACCCTAATGCAGTTTAAGTCTTCATTCTCTTCTCCTCCTGGTCCCTGGTAATGACCAATCTGCTTTCTGTCTCTGAATTTGTCTACTCTGGGTACCTCATGTAAGTGTCATCATACAATATTTATTCTTTTGTGACTGTCTCTATGTCACTTAGCATATCTTTAAGGCTCATCTATGTTATGGCACGTGTCATAATTTTCCTCCTTTTGTAAGGATGAATAATGTTTCTGAATGTACCTATGTATTTGTATACATATCACATTGTTTATCCATTCATCTGTTGGTGGACATTTGAGCTACTTTCACCTTTTAGCTACTGAAAATGAAACAGAGGAAATCCCCAAAACTTAACACTTCCTTTTATTTTTCTGGCTTCTTTACCTAACAGCCAAAGATAAATATTAGCAATCAAAAATTTCTGTTCCTATGACTCTAAGATACGTGTGAAAGGATTAGCACAATCAGAGCTGCTGAAGTGGGTCATATGGAGACAACATCTAAGCACTATTACAAAATCAATATGGAAGCTTTGGAGGGGAGTGGTCATGCTCAGACGGATGTAAACAACGGAACTGTTGAATTCAGAGGTTTTCTGGGAAAGGTGGGGTTTCCCTGGTGGCTCAGCAGTAAGGAATCCTCCTGCAATGCAGTAGCCACAGGAGATGTGGGTTTGATCCCTGGGTCAGGAAGATCCCCTGGAGGAGGGCATGGCAAACCACTCCAGTATTCTTGCCTGGAGAATCCCATAGACAGAGGAGCCTGGCAAGCTACAGTCCATAGGGTTGCAAAGAGTTGGACACGACTAAAGTGACTTAGCATGCTTGCACGCACTGGGTAAAGGAAAGAAGTCTGTAATTCCACAGCTGAGTTATGAGCAAATAGCTAGATAGGGAGAAACATTTTAAATATTTAATATCTAGAGATAGGGAGACACAAGAACAGATTCTGAGATAAATATACATTTAGGCTGGAAATGTGGTCAGTGTGAGTAGGTCTCAGATTGACAAGCACTGTTCACACTTGTGAATAGTTCGAGAGTTCTGGACAGATATTTCCAATTTAGAGGCTGAAATAACAGGCTTAGAAATCAGAATAAATCAGGAATTAGTAGTAGTTTGTGTCTGTGTGTGTGTTTGTGTGTTTCATTCTGTTAGAAGTATTAAAGCACTTGATAGAGTGTGACATTATTTGTTAGTGGGAATCTAAATTCGGTGGATTTATGATGTTCAACCCATGGAGAAGACACTCTCATTGACTTTAACAATTCTAAATTATTTTTGGTCAGAAAGAGAATCATGGCTTTCTTGATATTTTATTTTGGAAGTGTTTGTTCTAAAATTGAACCTGTCCAAATTTATTCCTAGATAGCCTATCTCCTGACCCACTGAGCAAATATGTTACCTAAGTAAGGGCTGAATACCTTGAAGACATTTTATTTCAAGGTTTTGATACTCTCATCAAGACCTGACTCATAAAATACTAAGCTCTTAAAGTGTAACATAATATTTTTGAGTAACTGTGCATGAGGGTGCTGAATTTAGTTGCTTAATGTGACAGCAACTTTGTGAAAAAGATTAATAATTTTTGGAAATAAAGATTTTCTGAAAAGCCTCAAATATAAAGGAAAAAAACCTTCACTAGAACTAAATGTAAATGTGGGTGATAGACCTTGTTTTATCTGCCTGAGGGTTACTTTGTAGAATAAAAGCAGAAGGACGAGGTGGTAAGGCTTCTCTTCTGGGCAAAGGACACCATATGACCACTGTTTAATTGAGCCATCCTGTCCTTAATCCCATTTAACACCGAATTTTGTACAAAGTGTAGCAGAGTGGTTAAGAGTACAGATTCTGCAGCTGAACTGCCTGGATTCAAATTCTGTCTCCGTTGCTTGCCTGCTGTGTGATCTTAGGCAATTAACTAAACTACTCAGATCCTTAGGTTCATCTCCTGTAAAATAGAGACAATAATATATATATATGTAAACTTCATTTTTCCTCTTTTGGACTATTAAATGAATTAATATCTAGAAAGCAATTAGAACAGGGCCTGGAACATATTAATAGCTCAATATGTGGTAAACTATTACTGTTGCTCTCACTGTGGTTTCCTCCTTTCATTTGACTTTCTAACAAGCGTTGAAAAACCAATTCTACAGTGTATTAACACATATATATGAAATTTAGAAACATGGTAACGACCACCCTATATAAGACAGCAAAAAAGACACAGATGTACAGAACAGACTTTTTGGACTCTGTAGAAGGTGAAGGTGGGATAATTTGAGACAATAGCATTGAAACATGTGTATTACTATGTGTGAAACAGATGACCAGTCCAAGTTCAATGCATGAAATAGGGCACTAAAAGCCGGTGCACTGGGACAACCCAGAGGGATAGGATGGGGAAGGAGATGAGACGGGTTCAGGACAGGGGGACATGTGTACACCTGTGGCTGATTCATGTCAATGTATGGCAAAAACCACCACAATATTGTAAAGTAATTGGCCTCCAATTAAAATAAATAAATTCATTAAAAATAAAATTATGTCTCTATGTATAAAAAGGTCAATTCTAGAGAAAGCCCAAACTGAAGAATCACACAAAAAGAGAAAATTATAGGCTAATTTTTTAAATTAAAATATTTGCCATATCTTAATTATTTCTAAATCTTTCATCTGCCTTTATGTTCATTGCTTAGGGCTTTTAGGTCAATTATGATCATGCGTAAGGCATGGTTTATCTTCTTACCTGTCTCAGAGCTGAGGGCAGCTGGGAACAGAGGCATGAACGTTTTCAGGGATAGAATGAATCCCCTAGCTGGATTAAAGATGCTCTTATATCTTGGAAGGCTTTTTCCTAGTGTTTTTCAAGGTTGGTTCAGCTTACCAGAGAAAGGGTGACAGTTGGGTGGCTTTTATGGAAAGGTAAGCTTCTGCTTCGGAGAAGGCAACAGCAGCCTACTCCAGTACTCTTGCCTGGAAAATCCCATGGGCGGAGGAGCCTGGTGGGCTGCAGTCCATGGGGTCGCTAAGAGTGGGACACGACTGAGCGACTTCACTTTCACTTTTCACTTTCATGCATTGGAGAAGGAAATGGCAACCCACTCCAGTGTTCTTGCCTGGAGAATCCCAGGGACAGGGGAGCCTGGTAGGCTGTCATCTATGGGGTCTCACAGAGTTGGACACGACTGAAGCGACTTAGCAGCAGCAGCAAGCTTCTGCTTCAGTTCAGTTGAGTTCAGTCGCTCAGTCATGTCCGACTCTTTGCAACCCCATGAATCACAGCACGCCAGGCCTCCCTGTCCATCACCAACTCCCGGAGCTCACTCAAACTCATGTCCATCGAGTCAGTGATGCCATTCAGCCATCTCATTCTCTGTCGTCCCCTTCTCCTCCCACCCCCAATCCCTCCCAGCAACTCGTCGCATGAGGTGGCCAAAGTATTGCAGTTTCAGCTTTAGCATCAGTCCTTCCAGTGAACACCCAGGATTGATCTCCTTTAGAATGGACTGGTTGGATCTCCTTGCAGTCCAAGGGACTCTCAAGAGTCTTCTCCAGCACCACAGTTCAAAAGCATCAATTCTTCAGCGATCAGCTTTCTTCACAGTCCAACTCTCACATCCATACATGACCACAGGAAAAACCATAGCCTTGACTAGATGGACCTTTGTTGGCAAAGTAATGTCTCTGTTTTTTAATATGCTATCTAGGTTGGTCATAACTTTCCTTCCAAGGAGTAAGCGTCTTTTAATTTCATGGCTGCAATCAACATCTTCAGTGATTTTGGAGCCCAAAAAAATAAAGTCTGACACTGTTTCCACTGTTTCCCCATCTATTTCCCATGAAGTGATCGGACCAGATGCCATGATCTTCGTTTTCTGAATGTTGAGCTTCAAGCCAAACTTTTCACTCTCCTCTTTCACTTTCCTCAAGAGGTCTTTGAGTTCCTCTTCACTTTCTGCCATAAGGGTGGTGTCATCTGCATATCTGAGGTTATTGATATTTCTTCCAGCAATCTTGATTCCAGCTTGTGCTTCTTCCAGCCCAGCGTTCCTCATGATGTACTCTGCATAGAAGTTAAATAAGCAGGGTGACAATATACAGCCTTGAGGTACTCCTTTTCCTATTTGGAACAAGTCTGTTGTTCCATGTCCAGTTCTAACTGTTGCTTCCTGACCTGCGTACAGGTTTCTCAAGAGGCAGGTCAGGTGGTCTGGTATTCCCATCTCTTTCAGAATGTTCTGCTTAGAGACACTCAAAAACCTTTTGCCTGACCTTTGCAGATCACTGGTTCCTCTATTAGCCTTTCCAAGTAGTGCCTCCTTTACCTAACATTTGTTCCCATATTTCTAGGCCCTTTTCATCTAATTTATAATGTGAAGTAAGCATTCATCAGTTTGCAATGCTCTCTGTGATTTCAGCATCGATGACTACCCTTCATGTATTAGTGTTCTATAAAACTATGTGTAAATGAAATAAAATGTGACTCTTCTATGACTTCAACTACTGCAAGTCTTCCCTCCTTCAGCTTTCTCTGTTTCACGTCTTCTATTATGCCATAGAGATGTACCTAGCACATTTTGCCTTCTGAGAGAATAACAGAAAATCTTTCCATTGCTGAGATTATTGAAATGTCTATTACCTAAAAGTGGGTGTTGCCAACGAGACCAAAAACAAGTGTGTGAAAGAGAAAAAGATAAAGAGGGAGGGGGACAGTTTAATATGTAATTTATATAATTAATTTCTGTAACATGAAAACATTTTATATATTTAGCTAAGGAACATTGATATGACTCCTGAAGACAACAGATCCATAGCACTCTTCCTATAAATATGAAACAGTGAAAAATAGGTTTTCAAATAATTTGCAGGTCATGAATTAAGCTTGTCAGTATTGGCGTGTGCAGTGTTTTGGAAAGTAAATATAGTTCCATTTAATTTGTAAGCTATATTGACGTTAATGGAATGAAAGAACCATTTAATTTTTCTTATAGGCTAATGGCTAAAGGGAAATCTTTGTTAACTGCTGAAGACGTATGAGTCTGCAAATGTTAGTGAGTTTTAGCTACCATATGGCTATATAGTCTTAACCTTCTATATAAAAAAATAATAATAAGTTAAAAAATAGTACCATCTAATGCAAATTAAGAGTGTCCTTCCCTTTTATATCTTTTCCCTTAGTAATTGTCTAGAACCTCCATCCCCTTATATTCCAGATCTAAAATTCAGGATGCCCAATGAGGCAGCAGAATGAGAAAAACCTCAGTGGAGGCCAGTGAGAATTCAGGGTTATACGTGAAGTCAGAACACCTCTCATATGAACTCTGTGAACACAAATAAAATCCCACAGTATTCAAATTACAACTAGCGAAAACAACAGGAATGAGCAGTGGTGAGACAATTTCTATAGAGTGAGAACAACAGCTATGATGGATAACACAGCATCTAAGATGACAGAATATACATCATAAGGAGTCTTTTAAACAACAAGAGACATGGTTTCCCCTACTTATTAATAACAAAACTATGATTTCTGTTTGGGTCACATGTTAGTAATAGTGAAGGAGGGAGTGGTGGGAAGGGTATAAAAGAGATTGCTGGATTTGGAAGCGATCTGTGGAAATGGGGGCTGAGAGATAAAGAAAAAAGTCAATTATAGTTTGTCAACTGTATAAATAAAAATAACTTTTTGTACATCTCAATCAAGGTATATAAATAAATATTGATTCTAAGACAGATAAAATTATTGATAGAATATTCTCATAAGCTTTTCAGACTAGGAAAACAGTACTGGCTCCATCTACAAAATATATAGATGTATAAGTATCCAACATGGGATATGACAGAGGGTAATAGGAATGGCTGCATAAATAAAGAGAAAAACACACTGCTCTCTGAACAGATGTGCTTGTATTTCCATAAATCTGGCCAGTATTTTATTTTTTATTTTACCATTGAAATATCAAATTTTTATAAAAAGTATTTGAGATAAGCTGTTTTCACAAATAGTCTGGATTAGTCTTCTGTAAATTTCATAAAATTTTCAAATCAGATTTCAACTGGAACTTTGACATGCTTTCATTAAGTACAGCTGTATGGTTGTGAAATCACATAGCATTTGGTGCTTTCAGGGATGTGGGAAATGGGCATATTGGCAGTGCAACATCACTGGAGATGGTGGATGCACAGGAAGTGTGTGAAGGAAGTAAACCTAACACGTGGGGAGTACACCAAGTGGCCACATGTGACTGGTGTCACCACCAAACAGCTCATGGGGATAGAACCTTCCCTTAGGTTAGAGCAGAAAAGTAAACCACAGCCTATATTTTTTTTAAGAATTAGGCATTAAAACTCTTGTCATTTCCAAATGTCCAAATGGGCAAAATCATCTAGTGAATTTTGTTCAAAGATAATCAAAGCAAATGTGAATTAAACTGTTAGTAGGAAAAATTTGTTAAACTTTTTGTTAAAATTAAAAATTTTTTAAATAATCTTGTTGATCTAGTGATGCTTAGATCAGTTTTCCAGTCTACTTTTATTTTTAAAAAACTGAAAAAGGCCAATATTTAAAAACAGAAGTCTTAAGAAGAATTTGATGTGGCTGAATGACATAGTTCTAATAAAATGTGGTATGGCTACAGTATATGTCAATCTAGTGGAGGAGTGAAATACCATGGCTGGGGCTAGATTCAAAGGAAGAATGGCCTGGTAAGAAAGACAGTGACTGCAGTTAAATAGAGCTCAAACAGTCTCATAATTGAGGTCTTTAATCTAATGGGAAATATCTCACTGCTACCTCTGGATTCACCAGCTACTCTTAGGATTCAGAACAGAGGAAATTTTAACCTTGGGATGTCTACAAATTCTGATCTAGTGTTTCCTACTCCAGCGTTCCCAGAGAGAGAGATACAGCTAGTAACATCATTTCCTGGTCTTGGCTATAGTTCCTGTTTGCCATCGCTCTATAATGAAGATTCAGTTCAGCTGAGTCACTCAGTTGTGTCTGACTCTTTGCGACTTCATGAACAGCAGTACACCAGGCCTCCCTGTCCATTCACCAGCTCCCAGAGTTTACCCAAACTAATGTCCATTGAGTCGGTGATGCTATCCAACCATTTCATCCTCTGTCGTCCCCTTCTCCTCCTGCCCTCAATCTTTCCCAGCATCAAGGTCTTTTCGAATGAGTTAGCTCTTCACATCAGGTGCCCAAAGTATTGGAGTTTCAGCTTCAACATCAGTCCTTCCAATAAACACCCAGGACTGATCTCTTTTAGGATGGACTGGTTGGATCTCCTTACAGTCCAAGGGACTCTCAAGAGTCTTCTCCAACAACACAGTTCAAAAGCATCAATTCTTCAGTGCCCAGCTTTCTTTATAGTCAAACTCTCACGTCCATACGTGACTACAAAAAACCACAGCCTTGACTCGATGGACCTTTGTTGACAAAGTAATGTCTCTGCTTTTTAAACACTGTCTAGGTTGATGATAACTTTCCTTCCAAGGAGTAAGCATCTTTTAATTTCATGGCTGCAGTCACCATCTGCAATGATTTTGGAGCCCAAAAAATAAAGTTTGACACTGTTTCCACTGTTTCCCCATCTATATGCCATGAAGTGATGGGACCATATGCCATGATCTTAGTTTACTGAACAGTGAGCTTAAGCCAACTTTTTCACTCTCCTCTTTCACTTTCATCAAGAGGCTCTTTAGTTCTTCTTCACTTTCTGCAATAAGGGTGACATCTCTGAGGTTATTGACATTTCTTCTGGCCATCTTGATTCCAGCTTGTGCTTCTTCCAGCCCAGCATTTTTCATGATGCATATAAGTTAAATAAGCAGGGTGACAATATACAGTCTTGACATACTCCTTTTCCTATTTGGAACCAGTCTGTTGTTCCGTGTCCAGTTCTAACTGACCTGCATACAGGTTTCTCAAGAGGCAGGTCAGGTGGTCTGGTAATCCCATCTTTTTCAGAATTTTCCACAGTTTCTTGTGATCCACATAGTCAAAGACTTTGACATAGTCAATAAAGCAGAAATAGATGTTTTTCTGGAACTCTCTTGCTTTTTTGATGATCCAGAGGATGTTGGCAATTTGATCTCTGGTGCCTCTGCCTTTTCTAAAAGCAGCATGAACATCTGGAATTTCACAGTTCATGTATTGCTGAAGCCTGGCTTGGAGAATTTTGAGCATTATTTTACTACTGTGTGAGATGAGTGCAATTGTGTGGTAGTTTGGTCATTCTTTGGCATTGCCATTCTTTGGGATTGGAATGAAAAGACCTTTTCCAGTCCTGTGGCCACTGCTGAGTTTTCCAAATTTGCTGACATATTGAGTACAGCACTTTCACAGCATCATCTTCTAGGATTTAAAATAGCTCAACTGGAATTCCATCACCTCCACTAGCTTTGTTCATAGTGATGCTTCATAAGGCCCACTTGACTTCACATTCCAGGATGTCTGACTCTAGGTGAGTGATCACACCATCATGATTATCTGGGTCATGATCTTTTTTGTACAGTTCTTCTGTGTATTCTTGCCGCCTCTTCTTAATATCTTCTGCTTCTGTTAGATCCATACCATTCCTGTCCTATATTGAGCCCATCTTTGCATGAAATGTTCCCTTGGTAGCTCTGATTTTCTTAAAGAGATCTCTAGTCTTTCCCATTCTATTGTTTTCCTCTATTTCTTTGCATTGATCACTGAGGAAGTCATTCTTATCTCTCCTCGCTATTCCGAAGGAACTCTGCATTCAGATGCTTATATCTTTCCTTTTCTCCTTTGCTTTTCACTTCCCTTCTTTTCACAGCTATTAGTAAGGCCTCCTCAGACAGCCATTTTGCCTTTTTGCATTTATTTTTCTTGGGGATTGTCTTGATCCCTGTCTCCTGTGCAATGTCACGAACCTCTGTCCATAGTTCATCAGGTACTCTATCATATCTAGTCCTTAGGTCTATTTCTCACTTCCACTGTATAATCATAAGGAATTTGATTTAGGTCATACCTGAATGTCTCTGCTTTTTAGGACTGGTTGTATCTCCTTGCAGTCCAAGGGGCTCTCGAGTCTTCTCCAGCACCACAGTTCAAAAGCATCAATTCTTTGGCGATCAGCTTTCTTCACAGTCCAGCTCTCACATCCATACGTGACCACTGGAAAAACCATAGCCTTCATTAGACGGACCTTGGTTGGCAAAGTAATGTCTCTGTAGGAATATACAAAAAAAGGAAGCAGTTACTTCCAAAGAGTAATCTGATAGAATAATTTCTGTGATTCTTGAAACTCTTGACAGTTACACTAAAACACTCACCAATTTGATCTTTCTTGAAAAATACCTGTAGACCTTCTGGAAGATAAATGATCTAATTGCAGTTTGTGAAGTGAAAGTCGCAGAGTTGTGTCTGACTCTTTGTGACCCCATGGACTATACAGTCCCTGGAATTCTCCAGGCCAGAATACTGGAGTGTGTAGCCTATCCCTTCTCCAAGGGGTCTTCCCAACCCAGGAATTGAACTGAGGAATTGAACTGGGGTCTCCTGCATAGCAGGCGGATTCTTTACTAACTGAGCTATCAGGGAAGCCCCCAGTTTAGTCAACCAATAACTCCAAAAAAGCTAGCTGAGAAGTCTGTTCAGTATTTGTTCAGTCCCTCAGTCATATCTGACTCTTTGTGACCCCATGGATTGCAGCACTCCCGGCTTCCTTGTCCTTCACCATCTCCCGGAATTTGCTCAAACTCATATCCATTGAGTCAGTGATGCCATACAACCATCTTGTCCTCTGTCGTCCTCTTCTCCCCCTGCCCTCAATCTTTGCCAGCATCAAGGTCTTTTCTAATGAGTCTCATCAGGTGGCCAAAGTATTGGAGCTTCAGCTTCAGCATCAATCCTTCAGGACTGATCTCCTTTAGGATGCACTGGTTGGATCTCCTTGTGGTCCAAGGGACTCTCAAGAGTCTTCTCCAACACCAAGTTCAAAAGCATCAGTTCTTCGGCACTCAGCTTTCTTTATAGTCGAAGTCATCCATACACGATTACTGGAAAAACCATAGCCTTGACTAGACGGACCTTTGTTCACAAAGTAATATCTCTGTTTCTTAATATGTTGTCTAAGTTGGTCATAGCTTTTCTTCCAAGGAGAAAGCGTCTTTTAGTTTCATGGCTGCAGTCACCATCTGCAGTGATTTTGGAGCCCAAAAAATAAAGTCTGTCACTGTTTCCATTGTTTCCCCATCTATTTGCCATGAAGTGATGGGACCTGATGCCATGATCTTAATTTTGTGAACGTTGAGTTTTAAGCCAACGTTTTCACTCTCCTCTTTCACTTTCATCAAGAGGCTCTTTAGTTCTTCTTCACTTTCTGCCATAGGGTGGTGTCATCTGCATATCGGAGGTTATTGATAATTCTCCTGGCAATCGTGATTCCAGCTTGTACTTCATCCAGTCTGGCATTTCTCATGAAGTACTCTGCATATAAGTCATCTGCTTATCTGAGGGAGTTCCTTCAGAAACCTAAGGAGCTCTATGGAAGCTGATGAACTGCTTTCTATTTCTATTACAAAGCAGGTAGAGGGGAAAAAATAAAAGAGAAACCTCTGGGCATGAAGTGATCTATGTAACTTCATCTCCAATTTTTCTCCACCTTCCAAATCCTTCACCTATTTGGCCAGCGTCCACCATTATTTTGTCTTAGACTGGTTTCCTCACAGGCACTATGGACTTCAACTCTCAAAGTCTCTGATTTCCCTTTCTAATGTTGTTCAGATGGGAACTTTGTGCTTTGCATCAATTCAAGTAGAAACCAATGTTACGAAAGAAAGTTTTACTAACATTTAGGAAGAAAGTTAAGTAATTCTATACTAACCAAATGTAGACTTAACCAGGAACTAGTAGTATGGCTGGTTTGCAAGATCTTCCCCTATATTCTTTTCTTAGCCACAGTCTTTTCTCATGACTTGATTATTCAAGTTGCTAGGCTAAGGGAGACATAGGCTGCTTTCCTTGTCATATTGAGGTCCTTAGGAGTTTTCACTTTTGATTTTGTGTCAGAATGGACACTTTGGCTCTGAGATGTGTTTAGCTCCTTGTCTACAGTTATCTTTGACTGTTGATTGTTACCTTTTATAGTCATCCAACTTTTCTTGAGTATTTGGATGAAGAAGGCACATTCTTCCGGCTGCTAACAATGCTTTCTGATGTTCCAAGACAAACGTCTCACAAGACACTTAATCATTGTATTTGTCCTTTTAGAATATTATTTGAGCTCTAGAGTCATCAGTCAGGTCTTCTAGTCCAAACACCTGAGTGATAAGACCTTCAGATGGTGCTAGCCCTCAGGCTGTGAGTCACCCCTAGCCTGCAAATCACCCAACAAGGGCATGCCATCCTCTCTAAGTTTCTGACACACAGAATATGTGAGCTTAGTAAGATAGCACTTGTTTTATGCCACTAAGTTTGGATTGTTTATCACTCCAAATGGTAACTGAAACAGCTGAGGATATAAATTTTGGAGTCTGCAACATATACATTGCATTTAAAGCTTTGGTACTAGATAGAATGAAAGATGATCAGTGTCTGAGCCCTGAATAGAGGCTGAGTTAAGACAGATTAAGAAAAGTACATTTAGAATGAATAGCCAGTAGACTAGAAGAAGCACCAGGAGAATATTGTTATCATGGAAGCCAAAGGCAGAGACCTGAGATTGGAAAGGATGCATTTTTTGGTGATGGGACCAAAGGTATGATTGCCAACTTCCTACCTCCCTTCAGAGTAACTGACTTCAGTTGATTTGACTTCAATAGGAGTGAAGGAAAAAATTGCTAAAGTTGAGAGGTCAAATAAATAAATCTTTTAAATACATTTAAAATGATATTTAAAATACTTCTTTGGACTTCAAATCATCAATGGCTACTACCATTATATTCCAACTGTAATTTTTGTAATTTACATGCAATTGAAATGATAACCAGGTGCTTTCCAGTCTTTCCAGATCTAGACAAAATGAACTCAGTTCAGTTCAGTTCAGTCACTCAGTCGTGTCCGACTCTCTGCGACCTCATGAATCACAGCACGCCAGGCCTCCCTGTCCATCATCAACTCCCAGAGTTCACTCAAAATCATGTCCACAGAGTCGATGAGGCCATCCAGCCATCTCATTCTCTGTCATCCCCTTCTCCTCCAGCCCTCAACCTTTCCTAGCATCAGAGTCTTTTCCAGTGAGTCAACTCGTCCCATGAGGTGGCCAAAGTATTGAAGTTTCAGCTTTAGCATCAGTCCTTCCAGTGAATACCCAGGATTGATCTCCTTTAGAATGGACTGGTTGGATCTCCTTGCAGTACAAGGGACTCTCAAGAGTCTTCTCCAACACCACAGTTCAAAAGCATCAATTCTTCGTCGATCAGCTTTCTTCACAGTCCAACTCTCACATCCATACATGACCACAGGAAAAACCATAGCCTTGACTAGATGGACCTTTGTTGGCAAAGTAATGTCTCTGCTTTTTAATATACTATCTATATTGGTCATAACTTTCCTTCCAAGGAGTAAGCGTCTTTTAATTTCATGGCTGCAATCAGTATCTGCAGTGATTTTGGAGCCCCAAAAAATAAAGTCTGACACTGTTTCCACTGTTTCCCTATCTATTTCCCATGAAGTGATGGGACCAGATGCCATGATCTTTGTTTTCTGAATGTTGAGCTTCAAGCCAACCTTTTCACTCTCCTCTTTCACTTTCATCAAGAGGCTTTTGAGTTCCTCTTCACTTTCTACCATAAGGGTAGTGTCATCTGCATATCTGAGGTTATTGATATTTCTCCCAGCAATCTTGATTCCAATTTGTGCTTCTTCCAGCCCATCATTCCTCATGATGTAGTCTGCATATAAGATAAATAAGCAAGGTGACAGTATACAGCCTTGACGTACTCTTTTCCAATTTGGAACCAGTCTGTTGTTCCATGTCCAGTTCTGACTGTTGCTTCCTGACCTGCATACAGGTTTCTCAAGAGGCAGGTCAGGTGGTCTGGGATTCCCATCTCTTTCAGAATGTTCCACAGTTTATTGTGATCCACACAGTCAAAGGCTTTGGCATAGTCAATGAAGCAGAAATAGATGTTTTTCTGGAACTCTCTTGCTTTCTCCATGATCCAGCGGATGTTGGCAATTTGATCTCTGGTGCCTCTGCCTTTTCTAAAACCTGCTTGAACATCTGGGAGTTCACGGTTCACATATTGCTGAAGCCTGGCTTGGAGAATTTTGAGCATGACATTACTAGCGTTTGAGATGAGTGCAATTGTGCGGTAGTTTGAGCATTCTTTGGCATTGCCTTTCTTCGGGATTGGAATGAAGACTGACCTTTTCCAGTCCTGTGGCCACTGCTGAGTTTTCCAAATTTGCTGGCATATTGAGTGCAGCACTTTCACAGCATCATCTTTCAAGATTTGAAATAGCTCAACTGGAAATCCATCACCTCCACTAGCTTTGTTCATAGTGATGCTTTCTACGGCCCACTTGACTTCACATTTCAAGATGTCTGGCTCTAGGTCAGTGATCATGTTATCGTGACTATCCTGGTCGTGAAGATCTTTTTTGTACAGTTCTTCTGTGTATTCTTGCCACCTCTTCTTAATATCTTCTGCTTCTGTTAGGTCCATACCATTTCTGTCCTTTATCGAGCCCATCTTTGCATGAAATGGTCCCTTGGAATCTCTAATATTTTTGAAGAGATCTCTTGTTTTTCCTATTCTGTTGTTTTCCTCTATTTCTTTGCATTGATCACTGAGGAAGGCTTTCTTATCTCTCCT